>NC_089758.1:24774233-24804233 GCF_040412425.1 Macrobrachium rosenbergii
CAAGTGACTGCAAAGAAAATTTAAATGAATCTGAAACACTTCTGCTCTTTGTACAGTGCGTTATTGGCAAAAAATAAGGAGATCAAGTTTTTTTCTCAGTCTTCAGTCCAAGCAGAATCTACCTTTGCTCTAAAGATGAACACAACGGAACACTGACCTCGTCCCCTCAGGAGGGCAATCCACGGCCAGGCGAAGAGGCTTGCGTCGTCACCGTTGACGATGCGATCGCTAAGGGCCCTGAAGCCGCAGTCTTCAGGGAGTAGAAACTGAAGTAGGAAGAGGGTAAGAGGGAAATCTTAGCCTTTGGTTTCTGGAAGTTGCCATTTGGGTTGTCTCAACATTTTTTGCGTGAACTTTGAACGGGAGAGTTCTCTCAAACCTCACAAATTTTCTGTCCGATTAAATCACCGGATAATTCTGTAAATGATGCACCGTCACACACAAATTGAGAACCACAAATAAGCACACACACACACACACACACACACACACACACACACACACACACACACACACACACACACACACACACACACCCTTTATGGAAGTGAAGGGTATATGTTGAGTGAGAATGAAAGAAAAAAGGTTGAAGGTGCTGAGATGAGCTGTTTGCATAGCATATGTGACATAAGAATAGAAAGGTTTGAGACGGCTGGAATAAAAATGTTAGCATCAGTGAAAATAGTATGATCAGATTGCCTTCACTTGTTTGGTCATGTGGAAGACAAAAGGACATTTCGAAAGTTTTGAGGAGACAGGAGGAAAGGAAGACCCAGAAACCACAGGACAGATGGTGTGAAAGATGTATTAGAAAGAAAGGGCCTTGATTCCAAGGAAGCGCAAGAGAGCCTGCAAGGCGGAGGTGAATAACGCAGCTTATCAAGGGGTTCGATAGACTGCTAATGAGCCTTCTGTGCTGGTATATGTGGTGTGCCTAATGTTGTGGAAGTTTTCTGCACAAGGGTTTAATTCACAATTCATCAGTTCAAGTAGGAACGTGTTTGGGAGAATGGCTTAATGGTGTATCTCTCTCTCTCTCTCTCTCTCTCTCTCTCTCTCTCTCTCTCTCTCTCTCTCTCCCATGCAGCTTACCTGGGCTGAATCAGTTAAGGATGTTCTGGAGTCAGGTGTCTTAGACAATTCCGAAGCTGGACAACAAAGAAGTAACCTATCCGGGCAAAATGACCTAAAAAAAAAAAAAAAATTCTTTTGTTAATGAACCCGAGGACGACCCAAGGGAGATGTTGTTGACATTCAGTTATATTAACTCTCTCAGTGTATAGATATGATGAATAAGGATAGTCATGGTGAATAAGGATAGGTGTAGTGAATAAGGCTAGGTATGATGAATAAGGGTAGGTATGGAGAATAAGGAGTGCTTTTAAGTGAAACAAAACTGTAAACGGAGAGACTTACGAAAAGGATTCACCTTTGACCTTATAAAGACATTAGAATGCAAAAAGTCTGAATTATCTATCATGAGAGCAAAACCAAAAATAGATTCCTTTTGGAATAATACACACACATATATGTATATATGAATTAAATAATTATATATATATATATATATATATATATATATATATATATATATATATATATATATATATATATATGCAAAATGAGAGTTAAATACCCATGATAATAAGGAAACTCTACTTTCTCTTACGAAAAAATCCCATAACACCTTTCACAAAATATGGCATTAGTTAGGTTGCTTTCTCAAATACAGTTTTACTTCATTTTCTCCTATAATAAAATACAGAACGCGTACATTTTTCTATCGTGCTGAGTTTCATCCAAATGCGGGTCTATAGAAGCAATTATATACTTTTTTATGTATTCGTTACTTCGATACGAAGACTCAGTTGCTTTTTTATTATTCATACCGTCATTACATTTATTGAAATGCGTATGCTGCTTTTACAAATCCTTCTTCGCATTCCGCTATACGTGAAGTATATGAACATTTATGGAAAGAACTTAAATAATGAACAATAAATACACTTTATCACCGCTCCGTGTTAAACTCCTCACTTCTGGAGCACGGGAATCGTACTTGGCGCATGACTGCCATCTATCGGTCGCTTGGCAAATTGCCCAAGGGTCCGGCAGTGAGGAGCTCTCCCAATTCTTACCGTCCTTGACTTGTCAGGCATGATCTTTTGTTGGACTGAAAAGGTGGGAGGAAGTTAGTCGCGGGGGGTTAAGTGGATAGTTACCGTGGTGAAAGGCTTCGACGTATAATGGATCTTAGTGGTGGAGTGCTTAGCTCATTCGTTGCTGATAGAGCGTCCTGTATCGTAAGAATTTTATAGTTTGTGTATTTCCTTTTTGTAGAGGAGTGTTGGTTGAATTAGATATGGTTCGATTTTGTTTATAATTGCTCAGTTTGACTATATTAACGATTTTGACTTCAATATTCGGTGTCTTGTTATAGTTTATCCCGATGTCATTTTAGAATTAAGTTGTTTGATTTGGCTACATTGAAGAGTTTTACTAAATATTGGGTAATTCTTAGTTTTTCCCGACATTTTATTTATAAAAGTACCTGCTATTACGTCTAGTTAATTAATGCATTAATTGCTGCTTTTAATTTTTTTTCCAGATACCCGAACACTGGGCATACCGGAAGTAAAGTACATCAGCTTACTCTAAGGACACCGTTGGTAATTGTATTTTTCCTTCAAAATCTCAAGGTGAGGAACTTTCCTCTTTTAGTGAACTCAAACCTAGGTTTATGCAAGCTTAATCCTCCCCCTTCAGGGGCGGAGCCCCTTTAGGGGGAGGATCTTCTCACGACGTACGGTAGACTTCGGTCTACCGTACGTTAGGAGGGGGGCTTGCTTAAACTCGTAAACAAAACTCGGTAAGTGAAAATTGGTGGTTTTTCTTTATGGGGGACGGGGGCGAGTGTAACATCAATCCTGACCTCTTAAAACTTTGTAAATATTCTAAAACCAGTAATTTAAGTGTTACTAAAATTTTGGTGTTATGCTTATTGCTTTTAGAGTAAAACTGTTTACCCAAAAACTTTGCTATAACTGTTTCGAAGATTTTGCTTTTCATTTTAATGGTTTCGAATGTCGTGAGCTATTAAAGAATCTCTTAAATTCGGGTTTATTTCAGTGTATTTTCATAACCTTTTCACTTTCATTTTCGCACTGCTTAATTCTACTGCAGTAGTTTACTACAATTGAAATTTCGAGTCAAGACTTGGAGGTTTCAACAGTTTACTTTTAGAATACACTGCTGCCCACTTCCTTGAATTTAAAGGTAATCGGGATTGAAAGTTACACGACCGGTTTTGTAAAGTCTGTGGCTAATAATTTCCCATTTCTTTGCAGGTTCTTCCCGTTCTTGTTCAGCAACAGCCGCTGCTCAACTAAAGTTGAGTTTTATCACTGGGTGGAAAGGTGTTGGCAGTAGCAGATTCATTGCGTTCGAGTTAACTGAAGGATTCTAGCGCTGACCTAGTTTTTTCTCCAAAAATAGGATTGGCTTCGAATCAACTATTTACTTTGAAATGGGTGAAGAGCTATATAGAATTTTGATGTAGACTAAAAAGAACGATTAAATATCGGGAAGATGTATATTGGAGGGTGTCATTATAATTTTCGTAAGAGTGTTTGAAAACCAGCTTTTTGTTACTTCCTTTTTTCCAGCTTGTTCTAGATGCTTCAGATTTTAAATAAAACCCACCTGTATATTCTAGTCCTATAATTTTACTAATTCTTTGTGCACATGTTCCTATACAATTACAACTCTCATAAGAGTGTTTTTGAGGTAAAGGTGATTGGAGAGCACTGGTATTGTTAGTAAAGGTTCAAACAAGTTAACGTTGCTAGAGACAGATAACCGCAATTTTGACAGTAACTGTAATATAGCAGATAACAGCAATTTTGACAGTAACTGTAATATAGCACGACAGTTTTGTCTTTTAATGCTTTGAGAGTTAAGAACGGAAGCTACGTTCTAGACTAAAATAATTTCATATTCAGTTGACAACACAATCAGACTAATTTTTGTTTTCTCTTAAGTAATAAGTAATGGGTAACTTATAAAGCTGAAAAAAAATGCTTCGATCATGGTCGTCTTGCTCATTGTTAATACAGTAATTAAAACTTTTAAAGGCTGTCCGCTAATTACTTTTTAAAGTTTAAAAAGTACTGGGACGTGTAACTGACACCAGCCTTCAAGTTTGTGACCCGAAGACGTATGAGTAGCCTGGCGTAATATTAAAAATCAACTAATGGTATTTGTTTAAGTCTCATTTTTAAATTACCCTCCATACGTTTGTTTTACAGTAATTTATAAGTAGTAATTTGCTACGCGCAATAGATACCCCAAAATTTAATTAGGGAGTTGGCACAATTATAATACCCCGAGTTACGATCTCCCAGAGGCTCTTCGCTGTGACCAATACTTTCGTAGTAGTTATCCACTTTTCCATTCGAACCCCACAAACATGGTAACATTTTGTATATGGTCTCTTCAGTAGTCTTACTTTCCACTCTTCCTAGCAATTGTTTCATTGTGGAACGGCGTGGTTTTCCTCTTAACCTTTAAAACCGTTTTACTCCATTTTCCTCTCAGGGCTGAATGACCTCACAGATGCTAGTGCATGGCCTCTGGCCTCAATTTTATATTCCAGTTTGAAGTCCGTATGTCGTGTGTACAATGGGGTACTTAAGACGGAGGTGTTATTTTTTTGTATATTTACTGCTCGCTGTAATATGCTGAGTCAGCTGGGAGTGCTCTAATTCTTGGCTTTGTACCCAAAATTTCCAGTATTCGGTTTAATTCGGTTCAAATGGAAGTGACAGAAACAAAACGAATTTGGTAGAGAGAGTAGAACAAGATCGAAAACACTTATTTCAATTAGAATTATATATACATAAAATATGGAGTAAAGAACTAGGAACAGCTCTTAATAAAGTTAATTTATTCCTTGGCGTACGAGATAGTCGCTTCCTGCCTCATCTAGAGTTTTCAGAATAAGCCTTGCTGTTCAGCATATCTTTTTCCTTCCTTTCACTTCGTATGTCAGTTAGAATTTTGAAAGTCCCTTGCAGTGCGAAGTCCACAGAATTCCCACTTCTGTTCTCTGAAGAAAATACCATTGAATTGAATAAAGAATTTAAGCCAAAACACACACACCGGGATCAGTGAGGTTATTCAGCGCTGAAACGGAAATTGAGAGGAGGTTTGAAAGGTGTAACAGAAGGAAAACCTCAGCTGCACTATGACTCAGTTGTTAGGAGAGGGTGGAAAGTAAAGCCCTGTCCACACTACCGGTCACTGCCCGATGGGCAAACACTGTTCCCATAACCCGTTCCACTAAACTTACCAACCGAGTATGTAGACAGAACGATGCGATTGTCTGGTAACACTGCTTCCTAAGCGAGAGAAAATATAAACAGCTGGAAGTGCCCGTTGGGCATGCCCTTGCTAGTGTGGACAGGCCATAAGATGGAAGAATGAGAATATGAAAAGAGGTACAGTAAAAGGAATGAAAGGGGTTACAGCTAGGGACCGAAGGCATGCTGCAAAGAACCTTAAGTACTGCCTACAGTGCTCCGCATGAGGCGCACTAACGGCACTGCCCCCTTACGGGGAAGAAGACAATACAATGGAGTTTGTTTTACTTATGATGCTGCAGAGAAAGCATAAATTTATTAAATTGCTTGCTTGATTGTGGTTGATTGTGAGTTCATATCAGGACTAAATTTCTGAAAATACCCTTCAAGTGAAAATATATTTCTCTATCTTTCCTCAGTTACTGAGGATATATCCTCCCTCCATCCTTTTCGTTTTCAAACATGTTTTTATCTTATCTTTCACTTTTGTCCCCGTAGGAGAGGTAGCGCCGTCAGTGCACCTCACGCGGTACACTGCAGGCATTACTTAAGGCATTTTGCATCGTTCCCTCGGCCTCAAGCTGCAAAAAAAAAAAAAAGTATAGCTTAGTTTTACCAGACCACTGAGCTGATTAACAGCTCTCCTAGGGCTGGCCCGAAGGATTAGACTTATTTTACGCGGCTAAGAACCAATTGGTTACTTAGCAACGGGACCTACAGCTTACTGTGGAATCCGAACCACATTATAGCGAGAAATGAATTTCTATCACCAGAAATAAATTCCTCTAACTCTTTTATTAGCCGGCCGGAGACTCGAACTCGGGCCTAGCGAGTGCTAGTCCACAACTCTACCGACTCTCCCAAGGAAGAACGCCTCAAGCTGCAAACCAATTTCATTCCTTTCGCTGTATATCCGTTCATAGCCTCTTTCTTCCATCTTGCTATCCACCCTCTCCTAACACTTGTTTCATAGTGCAACTGCGAGGCTTTCCTCCTGTTAGGCTGCGTCCACATGATCGAGCTCTTTTCGACGAACTTTGTCCGATGTGGCGTCAGAAGCGGAGAAACGGCGGCAAAGTCGGAAGTTTGGCCGCTTCTGACGTCACACTGGACATAGCTCGATCGTGTGGACGCAGCCTAACACCTTTCAAGCCTCCGTTACTGTCAATTTACCTTTCAGCGCTGAATGACCTCTTAGGGCCTAGCCCTAGCGCTTGGCCTCTGGCCTATTTCTTATATTCCAGTTTCTATTCACCTTCGTGGATAGATTAACTGCTCTCTAACACACCCTAAATACCGAGTAAGAGGTAGTTTCGACGTTCCCTGAGAATCATTTTAGAAATCATTGTGCGGATGGTAAACATGGAAAATAAACAGTACATTTACCTTTCAAATTCTTGTGAGGTGTTACTGGAGGCAGTGCCATTAATAATTTCCATGTACACGGAGTGGAGTAAAGGACATTCGTGGAGAGGAACGCAACTGCCTTCCTCACCGTTCGCAGCGCTGCAGTCTGAAATTCATTGACAGTTTTAACACTTGGATTGCCAGAGCTCCTGAGTATCAGTTCTTTTTAAAAATATTTCATACCTAAATTGCTGCAGAGTTGGAGAAAGCGTATCACGAGAAGTAAAAACACGGATTCATTGCAGATGCATTCATAACTTTTGGAGAAGACGTATAAATATCATATATCGGCAACATAAACCATAAGCATTCGCTTATCAGGGGAGGCAACTTTAGACTAATTAAACAACCAACTTACTTCTGCTTTCATCTTCAGCTTTTCCGCCAATCACAAGAGCAAAAATCAGAAGAAATTTTGCGAAGATTCCAACAATTCCACCTGAAACAAAGTAATGATTTCTTTAAAACCATTTAATGAATAGATTTCAGATATGAATGTGCTTGGTCAATACAGGTACGAATAAAAGGACAGGTTTTCCCAAAGAATATCACTCCCCGGCGGAGGGCAGTGCCGCCAGTGGACCTCATGCGGGGCACTGTAGGCATTACTTAAGGTTCTTTGCAGCGTGCCTTCGGCCCCTAGCTTCAACACCTTTCGTTCCTTTTACTGTACCTCCTTTCATATTCTCTTTCTTCCATCTGACTTTCCACCCTCTCCTAACAATTGATTCATAGCGCAATGCGAAGTTTCCCTCCTGTTACACCTTTCAAACCTCTTAACTCTCAATTTTCCTTTCAGCGCTGAATGACCTCATAGGTCCCAGTGCTTGGCCTTCCGCCTAAATTCTATATTCAATTCAATTCAAAGAATATCAGATAGCAGAAGCAATTTCTTTCGCATTGCAGATGCGATTTCTTAGATTAGCGACGAGGCGACATCTTACTAACAAACAGTAAATGCAAAATAGTGAGTTTTATTTAATCACATTAAAGTCCCTCGTAGAAAGAGTTCAATTATTTGACCGTCATTTTAAATATTTTGGTCCAAACTCGTCTTACTGAACCTCTGTTCATATTCTCTTTCTTCCATCTTACTTCCCACTCTCTCCTAACAGTTGTTTCATAGTGGAACTGCGAGGTTTTCCTCCTGTTAAACCTTGGAAACCTTATTTTATTTTTCAACACTGAACGACCTCATAGGTCTATACTTTAAATTCCAATCTCGTCATTATGTTGTGATATTTCAAGGAAAAAAGAAACCGGAATTTCCGGTTTGGATATTCTAAGTACATGCTGTTTTGAATTCTAACAATGGAGGATAAAATTTTCTTTTGTCACCCCCACAAAAAAGTGGGGTGGTAGAGTGGCGGTAGGCCTACTTTCCTGATAGAAATGACATGAGAATTCCGTCTATTCTTTGCCATAAGGTCGAGAACTCATATCATTATTATATATTGGAGGTAAATGCACACTAAACTATGCCAAATTCATTCACTGTATTTACGACATTCAGGGGAGCAAAATAAAACAAACAAACAAATCAGCAAATCTTGGCTTGGAGCCAGTATATAAATGGGGCAGTGACAAAAACTTAAGGACGATGAAGGCGCGAATTATCTTATACGTAAAAACAAGACTTTTAAAAGAGAAGATTATAGGACCAAAACATATATTCCCACTTAGGTGAAACAAACATCACGCAACCAGATTCCACCGGATGGATTTAGAACGTCCAAGATGTTCAGTTTACACTCGTGTTTTTGTATTAAACTTCACGTTTAGAAAATGGAACGCACTTCTTGTTTGTCATATTCACTGTAAATTTCTATGCGTTTGAGACTTACCGCTTTGTTTCGCCATGACGACGAATCTCTGCCTTTAAAGGGATGTGGAAAAGAAGGAACGCTCACACCCTTCGTATTACTTCTTGTTACTGACGCCTCGATGTACCTCCCACATATAAATGAATCTTAGACCGAAGCTTTGTGCCTTTCTTGGGCCTTGGAGCTGACTAGGTCGTCAGACGGAGAGACGGGTTCTGCAAAAACCAGGTCCCACTGGGAAAGGCGAACGTCCAATAAGATAGAAGCTTGCTTTATTTATGTCACTTATCTCTGCCTCTTCTTCCGTCGTTCTTTTGTACATCTTCTCTCAGCAGAATTATCGTTTATTTAGTGATAACGTAATACATAAATTAATGCTAATAAAGCAACAGTTTAAAAACTGGCTGCTTTCAGAATGCACTACAAGGCAACTCTGCCAAGTGGCGCTTCCGCTGGGTTCGTGATGACTTCAGTGTGTGGACTTGTGTTAGAGTTTGTCAGCTCTTTAATATTTACATCGTTCATAATCGTACTATTGATTATGCTCGTCTTAGTTCCCGTTCGGTTGAACGAAAGTAACATAGGCTAGTGAAATCAAACCTTTGCGATGTGATGGTTTTTATCCAGATGTGAGTATTTAGGGAGATAAAAATCCAGGGTCTCTGCGAGACAAGTTTTAACTCTACGGAAATTTCTCTCTCTCTCTCTCTCTCTCTCTCTCTCTCTCTCTCTCTCTCTGAGTAGTAGGATGATGTCCGCGGAGCACAGGGAGAAATGAGTTTGTGTGATTGGGATTTGTGAGAGCTTAGCGTTGTTAATATTACTTTTATTTTTATGTATAGGACGCATTTGCATACATACACATTGAGCCAAAAAGACACCACTTTCATAGCAAGGTTCCAAAGAGTAGCAAGGAAGTGTCAAAGGTCTGATATAGACGTGTATTTAGAGGAATTGAAGAGCGAATTGACTCGCATGCACACGCGCATACACTTACATACATATGTATGAATGTATGTATTTATTAGTATATATATGTATGTATGTGTGCTTGTGCTAATTACACTGCTCTTCACCTTACCTTTCAGTGTTGCTGACTGTCCTAATTTCTCACTGAAGACATCCCATACGCCTTCTCACTTATAAGGCAAAGTCATGCCCTTATAATTCTTGCAACCACTTCCACTTCTTCATTGCACAGGAAGACACCAGGATTCCTTTTACTCATCACTTTGCAATCATTGTACGTCCTAACGTTGCACAATCTGAAGTCAACTGCTCACTTGCACCACCAGAGCCCCTGTCCGCTCTTCAGAATTTTAAACTCCTTTACGGCTTTCTGATGTTCATACAACACACACACACGCACACACACACATACATATATATATATATATATATATATATATATATATATATATATATATATATGTATATATATATATATATATATATATATATATATATATATATATATATATATATATATATATATATATATATATATATATATTATATGTATATATATATATGTACACACGTCTGTATGGGTGTAAACATAAAAATAATTGCTAGAATAGTTGGTAGCCTAAATAGTAAGTCTGAATACTACCATCATTCATAAGTTCTAATCCCACAACTGAAGCAAAGGACACCTTCATTTATTTCTCACCCGGATTCAAAGATTGCGGCAATAAGGGTATCTGTTAGTTATATATATAATTATATATATATATATGTATATATACATGATTATATATATAATTATATATGTACAGTATATATAATTACATATATAATACATGTATATAATATATATATATATATATATATATATATATATATATATATATATATATATATATATATGTATATATTATATATATAAAACGTCGAAACAAATGGAGAGCGCAAAATGGGTAAATTAAAGCCTTTTTAAATTTAGAAGGGGTATCAGAACCTTTAACATTGCCAAAAAAAAAATAGGTTTAAATTCAATGAAAAAAAAAGACCACTCTTTCTTTGCAACGGCACCTCGAAAAAGTTCTGATACTGCCGAGCGAGCAATAGACGACAGTGGTATATAGGCTCACCGAGAGGTTAATTTCTTTTACTGATATATATTTAGTGAAATATTTTAATTTCGCGATTTTTGAGAGAGTTTTCAGACGTCATATATTTTAGAGTCTCATCAAGACTGCTAAAACTCCTCAAATTTGTCTACTCTAATGAACTCCATTAATGTTTTGATCATTTCATAATTTCCTGTATGAACTGGCTAAACCAGTTTCTCGGATATTATTGTCAATGATATCTCCCCTCCATCTCTGGCTCAGTCTGTCTGCCTCAGAATGGCAACAGAGAATTCATTATCTATGGTGCATCACTATAATGTGACCGGAAGTAAGTAGAAAGCCACAGTAATGTATATGAGCGATTGTGTTTTTCCAAAATGCAAAAAAAAGATGAGTTAAAAAAAAGATAACCAATTCTCTGCTGCCATTCTGAGACAGACATACAGACACAGACAAAGGGAGAGATGGAGGGGGGATATCATTGGCAATAACATCTGAGAAACTGGTTTAGCCAATTCATACAGAAAATGCTTTTTACTTATTAGAGAATTGATTGTTTCGAATTTCGAAACAGATCTGGTTCATTTCATTGTCAGGAGACAAAAAAAAAAACGACTCAAGTAATTATTCATCTATATATTTATGTAAATGACATCAGAACATCTTATACAACAATTCAAATAAAAACTCAGATTTTCTCAGCACCAAAAGCATTCATTCATGCATACGTAGACGAAAAAAAAAAAAGAATGAAATGTTAATTGCAAATGACAATATTGCATAGATGATTAAAAAAAAACAAAAAACAGGGTTCATGATGGAAATAATTCTTGTGATGTCACCATGTTCCGTTTTTCAGTCTTCATTTACCCTAACAAAGATATCCAAAGAGATTTCTCAAACAACGCTTAGATTAACAGTGAATTCGAATTCCAGGTTTCGTCAATTTCGGACTTTCATGAATGGACTTTCTCACGATCATCGGACTTGTTCACGGACGACGGACTTCATGGACAGCACTTGCAAGGTTTGGAGCAGTTCTTTGCGCAGTCTTCTTTGGAGGAGCACTGGCATTTGGAGGCGCCTGCGGAGGAGAAGGTCGACGTGAAGGTAATTGAAAAAAAAATGTAATTAAAAAAAAAAAAAAAAAAAAAGATAATTCAAAACAGGTAATTTAAAAAGTAATTATAAAAGGTAATTTTAAAAAGTAATTATAAAAGGTAATTTTAAAAAGTTAATTAAAAAAAAGAGTAATTTAAAATTTGATATAAAAAAGGTACTTTTAAAGAAGTAATAAAAACAGTAATTAAAAAAAGGCAATTTGAAAAATACAAAACTAAAGACGAGTGCGGAATTTTACATTTCTGAAAGAGGACGTAAATCTGCCTGAATATAATATACTTCCTTCCTTTTTTCACATTTTGTAATAAATTATTGATCTGATTCGTTATTAAGGAACGCCAAGAGATATTTTACGGCTAACCAAAGTAGCCAAAAGCCACTAAACTAATGGATTTTATATTACCGAAAACTATTGCCAAATTTAATAAATAACTTGATTTCAGGTTATTAAAGCCTATAAAGTGAAGTTACGAGCAACCTGACTTTAAATGCATGAAAATGTGCAAGAAAATCAAAGAATAGCGGTCCATTATTAAGATTTGATTTAGTGAATAAGAACCCCAGTAGTTTATTTTTATGGTCGAGGAACACTAGATATCAGTCAAGACAAAAGACAGAGAGAGAGAGAGAGAGAGAGAGAGAGAGATTATGGGGACACTAGATAGCAGTCAAGACAGAAGAATCAATCAGGCACAGATTTACAAAGAGAGAGAGAGAGAGAGAGAGAGAGAGAGAGAGAGAGAGAGAGAGAGAGAGAGAGAGAGAGAGAGAGAGATCACATAAATAACGTCTTTTGCATTTATACAAATGAGGGGATGCTTACATTTCTCACAGGGATCGCATTTGCAAGACGTGCACTGGCATCCTGTCTTGCAGCCTCCGGAGGCGCAGTCGCATTTGCCATCTGCAATGAATAATAATAATAATAATAATAATAATAATAATAATAATAATAATAATAGTAATAGGGGAGGAGACCTTCTCTGAGGGCAGTAGCGTTGAAAACAACAGCTGTAATGAATAATAATAATAATAATAATAATAATAATAATAATAATAATAATATGGGAAGACACCCACTCTGAGGGCAGTAGCGTTAAAATAACAGCTGTTTCTACGGCATTTAATGTGTGTAGTCTTCTCTATTCGTCTTATAATCTTTAAGGCTAATAGACAAGACTATTTTTAATAATAATAATAATAATAATAATAATAATAATAATAATAATAATAATAATAATAATAATAATAATAATAATAATAATAATTCCAGTAGTGTGGTCGCGTAAGGCCGACTTGGTGTATTTTGTCATTAGCTTGTCAAAAAGGTCAAATTTATTATGGATTTAGATCTGTTTAATTCGGAGAAGGGTTTAAGTGATGTGGGTGATTGACAGGACCCTGATATAACAGAGAAGGCATTTTAATTGTTATTGTTGTGGGGTACCCCTGAAAATAATAACTTTAGGGATAGCTGTCGTAAATCTTAGAATTTGAAAAGGCAAATGGTTTTTTGTTAAGTGATTGGCTTTTGAGAGGTACAAAAATTTTTGTAGGTAAAAGAATCACTTTGCTAGCTAAAGATGAATTTGAAAAAGACCAAATGCTAGTTGCTGGATGAGACCCAATTTAAATGTCCTACGATTAAATTGGACAAAATTAATTGATTAGTTATTGAAATGATTAGTTATTGAAATGTAACAAGTTAAAAGAATACTTTGATGATTTAAGGGTAATTATGAACAATAAATATTTCATATATGAATGATTCAACGAACAAATCAAAATGTTCTTTGAACTTGAAGATTAATCTGAAAAAAGTACAATGGTTTGTTAGCATAAGGATATTGATCTAATAATTAAGATATTTGATTGGTGAGAGAATGTTTTTTTTTTGAAAGATGGAAGTCTGTGTTGATGGAAGAACAGTTTTGCTAAAAAAAAAAAAAAAAAATAAATTGGAATCTTGAATCAACGATGCTTTGGTACTAACTTCATTTGCATTCTCATTTTACGAAAGGAACAGAGTTTACAAATAACAGAACGGATGAGATTCATGAAGCATAAGACAAGTTCTTAAATAAGATCAATATAATCAACAGTTATAATAAAGACAGAATTCATGAAAAAAATAAATAAAATATGGAATATCTTCCGTAACGTATCTTTCAATATCAACCAGGAGTCATTTGATCAATATGATACATCTAAAAAACTGAGCGAGTTATCAAATATGAATACCACTCACCTTTACAGCATGGACCAGGCATGATGTTGTATGAAGTTTGGTAATTTATAGATCGGGAACGGTGCTTGGTCGACTATCGGCGAGTGACTGACTGATTTGGCGTTGGTATCGCAGGTTATATATACTGTAGCGCGCAGCAGACGCACCAGTCAGCGTATCGTGTGCACCAAGGATCTTGCGCACTTCACTTTACCTAAGGGACGTTTCCGGCTAAGCCAATCCGTTAACGGATAACTCACGTGGTCTTTTTGTTATAGAATCCATGTGGTTAAGGAAAACTTTATTACGTTTTATCGTTACGAGTTACAGGATTTTAATGTAAATGAAATATCATTGCAATTAAAATAGCATAAATGGGATATTTTGGTCTCACAAAGGGAAAATGTGGCACTCAGGAAGGAACTAGTTAAAAATTTTTATATAATATTGTTTTATTTCAAAGTTGAAGGAATAAATCCAGCACCGATGTAATGTTGTTTGTGGTACTAATGTAATTTGCCCAAAAATGGAAGACTGCAGTATCCGCAAAATTTTCGAAATTGAGGTATGCCACCTTTTGGGCTCGTGAAACACTAATGCTCAAGTTGCTTCAGTTTCAGAATGATTCTTTAATGCTTTCCACGAGTATTTATGGGGTCCCATTTGCAGTATCTGCAAAATCAGTAGTAAGGCAAGGGAGTATCTACCACTTTTCTCAGTTTTGTATTTTTGCAGATAATGCAGTCTTCCATTTCAGGGCAGTAATGTTGCCGTACGAGGAAGGAATTAGTTTAACATTAACGTAAGATATACGGAGTACATTCAATGCCGATGTAATGTTGTTCCTTTACAAAGAATCATTTTAATATTGATGTGATATCGTTACAAAGGAAAAAGTTTATGTCATAAATACGTGACGTCACTGACTTCCCCCCAAAAAAAGACATAAAGTACTATCCACGCCTTGTGTGTCATCATCAGTTGTTTTGCATAGCCATAATAATCTTCAGTTATCTATGATCCCTTGGTGATATCTTACTACGTAATCGACCCATAGAGAAAGGGTGTAGTGTCTTATGGGGAGGTATTTGTGGCTGCGTAAAATTCGATGTCGAAAACACCGGAAAAGTATTTGAAACAATGTAATTTTTCTGTGCTGCTGCAAACTACACACACACACACACATATATATATATATATATATATATATATATATATATATATATATATATATGTATATATATATAATCTATATATATGCATATATATCTGTTATATAATCTATATATATACATATCTATCTATCTATCTATCAATCTATCTATCTATATATATATATATATATATATATATATATATATATATATATATATATATATATTTATATATCTTTATACATAAAGATATATATATATATAATCTATATATACATATCTATCTATCTATCTATCTGTCTATCTATATATATATATATATATATATATATATATATATATATATATATATTTATATATTTATATGTATAAATATATGTATATATATATAAATATTGTATATATATATATATATATATATTTATATATATATATATATATATATATATATATATATATATATATATATATATATATATATATATATATATAATCTACTGGTCTCTTTTTTACTAGATACGTATTAGCTGTAATAGCTGCGATGCCCTCTTAACTAATCGAATTCTTCACACTTTTTGGATACGCTTGTCACTACAAAGCCTTAGATTCATATGTAGCCACGTTCAGATGCCGAACATCAGAATTACTTCGTACTCTTGCATTTGGATCTAAGGCTTTGTAGTGACAAGGGTATCCGAAGAGTGACAAGCGTATCCGAAAAGCGTATTCGAGAAGTTAAGAGGGCATTGTAGCTATCACAGTTACTGGGTATCAGGTAAAACTAACCAGTAGATTCTCTAAATACACTCACACACGCACACACACACACATATATTATATATATATATATATATATATATATATATATATATATATATATTTATATATATTATACACACGTATATATGTATATATATATTCAATATATATATATACATACATACATACATACATACATACGCCGTAGAGTAAAGGCAGTGAAGGAAATTTCATGTAGAATACTTAACACCGTTTTACTTGTCTTCACAACAAAATGTATTTAGCAGAATCTAACATGGCTCTAACTTGGCAAGACCTGAGCAGCAAGCTTACAGAATACCTGACATCGTTTTCATTATCTTTGCCGTGGAAAAAATATCCGGCTGCCCTTGACGGGCCATTGACTTGCTAAGTCCTAAGCAACAAGCACATTCTAAATGGGCCAGTTTCCTGACCCGTAAGTCACATCCCACGATAATCGGTAGGTTCCGCGTTCTGAGTGACTCATTGTCCCGTTTGTCAGATTGTCAGACAATGCCCATAAAAACTGACGACGAAGATAACGCCCGAACAATAGGCAGTGTGTCAGTTCTTGCTGACATTGCAGGAAAAAAAAAACCAAATTTTAAGAGTCATCAAATGAATCTCCAACGTCTAAGATAAACTTTCATTTGATAAGGGATGTGGCCAGTTGAATGATACCCAGGTGGCTGCGGTGCCTGGGGTAAGGACAATGCTGTGCACACACACACACACACACACACACACACACACACACACACACACAGAGAGAGAGAGAGAGAGAGAGAGAGAGAGAGAGAGAGAGAGTAGAGTCCACTTATACCTTGTGAAAAACCCATATGCAGTGGGGATGAATGTTGGAAATATTGGTACGCACTTGTGACAGCGTAGGTGACAATGAATGCATTATGTATCTGTATGTGTTGAATGATGTTGTTGCATGCATACACATAAACACACGCATGCACACATGCATGCGCGCACTCGTACACACACACACGCACACGCACGCAAAACCTCTGTTCCCCTTGTCATAAATCCAAAGTAAAGTACTGAAGTTTGTTCCTACCTGTTACTTGCCTCATTTTCATTCATACATACATACATACATAAATAAATATATATATATATATATATATATATATATATATATATATACACATACATACACACACATACACACTGGCTGACCAACCCGGTGCTGCCCGGGAAAACTCTGAATGACAACTGGTAAACTCTCTCTCTCTCTCTCTCTCTCTCTCTCTCTCTCTCTCTCTCTCTCTCTCTCTCTCCTGTTAAGAGAGTTGCTTCAGTTACATTGGCCCAACATTTTTGACATTTTATATTTCACCCCTTCTCACCCCCCCTTCCTATCAGGTCTGAATTTAGACTTAAGGGGCACTGGGAGTGTCACTATTCATCTCAGCGACCTCGAAAACTATGGATTACACACTAATATCTGTTGTTTTCGGTTATTTTTACATGCCACCCCCTTCCCACCCCCACCCCCTTTGATGCCAGTGATACTTTACCCCCAATAGTATTCTTTTCCAGATAGTAAGTCATATGTATAACGAAATGAGGTATGATAAGCCAGTAAAGTTTATTTAGTTACTAAGTCTACAGGCAGAACCAGCCTTGTTTCAGGGAAGCCCTTCCCACCCGTACTCCCTTTGGTGCCCTTTGGTGCTAGTGATGTCTTACCCCCACAATATTCTTTTCGAGATAGTAAGTCATATGCATACCAAGTTTGGTTGATATTGCTCAATGCGTTTCAGAGTAATCCTGGAACATACACGCACATGCATACATCCATTTTTACATATGTAGATACAACATGCATACACATATATATGTATGTACTGTATATATATATATATATATATATATATATATATATATATATATATATATATATATATATATATATATATATATATATATATATATATATATATATGTATAGATAGATAGATAGATAGATAGATATATATATATAGACACGATGAAGTAAATGTAACGGGAGCAAAGAAATAACGCTCAGGTATCTGGAGAGAAACACGGATAGCATAAATGTTTAATAAAATACAATTAAAAATTTTTTCTTAAGTATCATTTGACAAATGAATTTATTATCCTTGATTAATGAATCATGACCTGGTAATAACAAGAAAGCTTAATTAAGAAGAATAATACATTATTATGGAAATTTCCGAGAAGACCGATCACTGATTTTTCTGAACCATATCTTACTAATAATCTCGTGTTTATTTGATCTTTGAGGAGTCTTTAAACCCATTCAGACCTCGTTTATTTCTTTCCAGGTGTGCAGTAATTTTCCAGTTCATTAACCTGGATCACAAGGTATCTGTGATAGGTTGGGAAGCCAGCAGTTCATTCGGACAAAGGTGAGTAGCTAGTCTTGGTAAACTATTCTATTTTTTCCCTCTAATATTTCAATTGTTTTTAAAGGCAAAGGGCAGTGAGATGGAGCGTACATAATGCCCCTAGTTCCTCGCTGGGTGAGCGGGTTCCGTTCTCAACTACCACTCTGTTGGTCGTGAGTTCGAATCTCCTACCGGCCAGTGAAGAACAAGAGGAATTTGTTTCTGGTGATAGAAATTCATTTCTCGCTATAATGTGGTTCGGATTCCACAATAAGCTGTAGGTCCCGTTGCTAGGTAGCCAACTGGTTCTTAGCCACGTAAAAATAAATCTAACCCTTCGGGCCAGCCCTAGGAGAGCTCTTAATCAGCTCAGTGGTCTGGTTAAACTAAGATATACTTAACATAATGCCCTTTCCTTGCCCAGATTCGTAGAGCACAAGAAAATTAGGCACAGGAGTGCTGTAGTTTCTACTGATACACCTATGATTAGGGGTGTGTTGTCATATGCATCCCTGTAGGGGGATAGTGCCGCCAGTCCACCTTACATGGTGCACTGTACAGGCATTACTTAAGGTACCTTGCAGCGTTCCTACGGCCATTAGCTGCGACCCCTTTCATTCCTTTTACTGTACCTCCGTTTATATTCTCTTTCCTCCATCTTACTTTCCACCTTCTCCTAACAATTGTTTCTCATTTCAGCTGCGAGGCTTTCCTCTTGTTACACCTTTAGAACGATTTTACTCCTAATTTCCCTTTCAGCGCTGAATAACCCCATAAGTCCCAGCTCTCGGCCTTCAGCCTAAATTTTATATTTTATTCTGTTCTATTTTCATATGCATCATGTGTCAGCCTGTGTATTTATACCTTTGATATACATTTAAATATGTAAGGTATTTTTCTGGTTTATAAATACTTAAACTCTAAGATGCAGCCGCTCATGTATCATGCATGAGAGCAAACCGTACAAAAACTTTATATCTTTCGCAGAAATTTTCCTTCTGAATGACTAACAGCAAATACTACTGACACGGTGGACACGTCATCCTAAAGCTTCGCTTTCACGTAGACATCTTCATTATCATCATGTGAACTAACCTTGAATCTCCGAATTGTTACTAATCAAGGTCACCTTTCAGTGCTTACAGTGAAAGTGCGTAATCACCTGTGGGATTGTGGGAGTTCCCTTTGTTTCGAAAGCAAATGAGTATCTCGGATGCTTCAAATGAAACACCTGAAAGGTGGTCGATAATAAAAGAATTGTTCATTATGAAAGAAAACCAGTACAGTATACGAGGTGGCGCAAGACTATAGACTTGAACGGAGGTTATATTGAAAAATAGGGTTTTGTAGCCAAAGAGTTGGGGAACAATATGGTGTATTTAAACCCAGAATAAGACAAACCTGCCTTGAGGAAGGAAAAAATATGTTGCTTTATTTATAGGACACCCCTCGTAATTTTTAGTCATCGTTTGATCGTTACTACATGTTTGTTCTTACTCATATACAAGCATCAAAGTATGACGTTATATAAATATCAGTGTAAAAACAATGAAATGAGAGAGTACGTTAATGCAATTAAGTATATTTTGGCTCGCATCTAAGGCAATGCGAATCGGTAATGCTGAGTTCTTGTAAATCGGAGCGTCTCGGTTTCGAGTTCAAATCCGCTTGAAGGCTGCAGCTTATCTTACCAATTCTCAGCATAGTGATTTTCTTCATATTTTGGATAGGTTCTTTATTTAAGAAAGGTGTCTAATGAAGTGTGTATTTGAGTGAACTGTGTGTGCGTGTGTGTGTGTGTAAAGCAAGTTTTTCATTATACTAGAGTATGTATTCATACATATCTGAATATTTTGCATGAATACATGCTGTACACATACATATGCTGCAGGTTTACCGTCCTATTTTGATTTTGTCATCACTGGTTTGAGAATTCAGAGAACGGGCCAAAGTTAAATGCAAAAAAGTTGTGGGATAAGAAAAGGGTCGTGAGCGGTATATGGAGTGGCCGAGGTTAGCAGGTGAGACAAGATTGGTTGGGCATTGTGAATAGAAACAGTAATTACTGGTAAAAAAAAAAAACTGTTAGTGATCATGCCACGAAAATATCGAAGAAAGACGAAAGTGCATACGATAAATAAGTATATGGCGCAATATATTTCAGGGGGTTCGTCGTTTTGCTTATGAAACGTTGATATGATCTGCGGTGGATGTCATACCTGATTCACTAGGTATAGGATGAATAGAGAAGTTCCTGTTTGCTTTTATTTGAGATACTCTGTTAATGAAGAGCCTGTGTATTCAAGTATGTATGTATGTTTTTATGTGTGTATGTAGGCCTCGTAAGACAATAGAAATAGTTTATTTTATCTTTTTGCGTAAGCCTCTTCAAGAGGCAGTAAGGAGCGAGCCGTGTGCAGACCCTTAGGAAAACCTTTATCAGAGAGACCGGCTATTCTTTTTTTTCTTTATCAGCGTAGGGCCATGTGCTTTCCCAAGAGCGGTGACTATGAGCCTGAATGGAGCCAACAGACTTATTTCTGAAGTGGGGTTTTCTGTTGTACTACGGCTGACTTTTTCACGTTTTTTTTTTTTTCTGTACCTATTGGTTCAGTCTCTAGGTCTAGAACTTTTTGCTGGAGCTGTGGAACTTTTTTTTTTTTTATTCTTCTTTCACTTGGTATTTTAGCGACTGACTTAACTGACAGAAAAAGTTGAGGGTTTCTCAGTTTTCGCCTGTTCCTTTCTGTTAAGAGAGCAAAGACGCTATATGCTATATATCATAATTTTTAATGTGTATTATGTATTTTTACCTGTCCTTGGTATTTTTAAAACATATTTTGTATTTTTACCAGTCCTTGGTGTTTTTAAAGGATATTTTGTATTTTTAAAGTACGTATTGCATTTTTACCAGTCCTTAGTGTCTTTAAAGTATATTTTGTTATTGTTACCAGTCCTTAGTGCCTTTAAAGTATATTTTGTTATTTTGTATTTTTACCAGTCCTTAGTATTTTTAAAGTATAGTTTTATGTTTTTACCAGTCTTTAGTATTTTTAAAGTATAGTTTGTATTTTTACCAGTCCTTAGTAATTCTTTGCTTCGTAGTCATCGAAACCTTTTTTTTATGCACGTATGATTCGCTGGCAATTAATTTTCAGTTCGAACTCTGTTTTATTTAAGTACTTTGTGATGAGTTAGTTCACTAGCCTGCCTGTGCAATGCAGCTCTTTCCTTCTTTCTAAGTTGCACAGAACTCACCAACTTCTGCAAAACTTCCTTGATTCCTTTATCAGTTCGTGAATCATGTTACCTTCATGTGAGTGATTTTTAAGAATTCACCACTTCTAGTTTTTGGGTCATGCAATGAACTGCTGTTCTGTCTGTTATTTATCTAAAAAAAGTCTTTCACAAATTACTAATTAGTATTTCTCTCTTAAAAGAATTTTTAGATTATTTTACACATATTCTGTTTTTGTGTATTATGAGTAATCAAAATTGTATCATCAGATAATATCAGATCTCTTGTCTTCCACTGAGTCTTCCCTAATCTACAAGATGTGCGCCACTGATATGTAATTTCCCATAAATTTTCCTCGTGACTCACTCCGGAGTCCGTTGATTCACATTTTTGCTTCAGGTCTGCTCGCATGTTAGAACAGCATATCTATAGATCTTTCGCTGAGGTCACTTACCTTTTAAGGCAAATTTTGCCCCGGTCAGAATTTCCGTTAATACTCACTTACTTTAATCTGGTTCGATAATCCCAGGGCGTTTATATCCTCGACTTACTTGCTCGAGGTCATGATTTATGATTTATAATTTAAATCGGTAAATAGCGTGCTTCTCTACCTTCCCAAGACTTGGCTGAGCCGTTTGAGCTGAGTTAGTGGGTGATACCTCTTTCTGAAAACAATATTTTCCCGTTGTCTAGTGAGGTTGACAGACCTTACGAAAGATCTTTGGTCCTTCTGGGTGCAAAGTTAATCTGCTTTCCTGATAGCGGTATGGGCGTCGGCGCTTGTTATACAAGAGGGTACATAGCCACTTTTGATTGCCAAGTTGATATGACACAGTTTATTAATTACCGGTGTATCCATGCCGTCCAAAATAATGGCCTCACAAGAGAGGGTCGAGACCGTAAGTCCCCCACCACAGGGCAGTAACTTAACGTTCGAAAGTTTGGCACTAGGTACCTTTATTCCGTATACTGATTCAGGTGTCGTTGGTGTGAGTCAGGACTGGGCAGTTATGGCAAGCTTAAACATGGATTGTTTTCTCTCATCATGTCTGTCACCATCATTCCATATTTTTTCTCAGCTCTAAGCACTGTATTGTCCCCTTGAAGTCTAAAGTTCTCCGGCATCTTCTAGCATCTCTGAAAAGTATCGTGACGATCTGATTCTCTCTTACTCTTTTGTTGTTTAACCTGTCAGCCGTTTCATATTTCTCTTATTCTTTAGTGGAAAATTCTGCAACATAGTACGTTAGTGCGCTCTCAACTTCTGTAATTACTGATGGTCGCTTGTTATAGGTAATGTCTCTAACCTTTAACGCCTGGGCTTACTGCTTTCCCCACGACCTTTCAGTAAGTTGACTGATCAGAGCCTGACACATCTATTTGGACACTTTCTTTCTTTCTTCCTCCTTCCTTTCTTTCTTTCGTTCTTTCTTTCTTTCTCTCTTTCTTCCTTTCCTCCTTCTTTCTTTCTTTCTTTCTTTCTTTCTTCCTCCTTTCTTTCTTTCTTTCTGCCTTTCTCTCTTCCTTTCTTTCTTTCTTGTTCTTGTTCCACCCAGTGTCAATCAGTGTCATTCCGATAACCCTATGGGTGTTCTTAATTCCTTCTGTCATAATCGTTATTTTATTGCCTTTAGTCTTTTCACATCATATGGTTCTTGAAGCTCCATAGTATGGTATTTGTTATCTGGGTGACTTTATGAATGAGCTGTTTATGTGTTTTTCCTAAGATTTTGGTCTTTCTTATCTAACTCTGTAGGGCTACACTTGAAGTAATCTCGCGTTTGTTGTTGAATTTCATTCTAATTAGTAACTTCAAATATTATAACAGAGATTCTGCTCCATTGGATATGTTTTAATTTGAAAAAAAAAAAAATTAACGGTAAGTTTTAAAAAAAATTTAACGGTAAGTTTTTTATATACTTAGTAATACGAGGAGTGATCTTAGATAACGGAAAGGAGATATTCCTAAAACATTTAGAGATTTTGTTTAAGAAATTTGCATCCTGGTTTGAGGTGCGATACCCTTCGAGGTCCGTCGGCAATTTGAAATTTTAGGGATTTAAATTAAGAGCAATGGCAGAAAACAAACAGGTAAACAAAAGTATGAAAGCATTTCATTGGAAAAGTGAAAAATATAAAAAAGAGAAAATCTCAAATAACAAGGTGTAAATACAGTGATGGAATAAAAAAAAATGAACTAACAAAAAAAAATTTTGGAAGCGAAAATCGATTCTTATAAAATAGGAAAATTTTCAAATCATGTTTAAACAGCGGGTATTGGCTCGTTAACAATTAAAAATAAATCATAGTTGTAACATGTCATAACTTGGGGCATGTTTTTAGCTAAATCTTACTATTTGTAAGGAAATTGAGTTCAAAGTAGCCTTAACAAGTTTTGCCATAGATAATCTTTCCTAAAATACACATGAAAGTCATAGAGAGAGAGAGAGAGAGAGAGAGAGAGAGAGAGAGAGAGAGAGAGAGAGAGAGAGAGAGGTATGCTCCATCAATATAAAATGACTGTGCATTGAACTTCAGCTAGAATCAAGTTTTTCGGCGCGGAATTGCCTCACAATTGGCAGGCCTACAGTTGGGGCGGAATTGGCGAAGGATTTTTGACGAGGAATCATCGTGAAATTGTCTCAGTGGCCCCAGAAGTGGCCTAAAATTTTTTGCGCAAAATTGAAGGGAAATTAGCTCGAAAAATTTACTCTTGCGCTGTCGAGATCTATCACTATTCCATGGGCCCTCTAGAACGAAAGCCGACCTAAGTAGAAAATTCAGCACATCTGCAACAACCTTGATTAACAATCTCAAGTAACAACCTTAATTTACACCTGTCCCTCGTTTCACAAGATGCTCAGAACCGTACCGGCGAGAGAGAGGGATGTTCGTAGAATTGCATAAATTCTTATCAGGATACCGTTGGATGTCAGTCTATGATGGCAGATACACACGCAAGGGTTTTTTTGTGTAACTACTCAAGTACCCTTAAAATAAAGCATTGTTCTCCAGAAGTACTTTGGGGACAAATAAAAACAAGTAAAAAATGCGCCTAAGAAACTTCGGCGCAATGGAGTTTTCTTTACAGCCGCTTCAGCGTATATCAAGGTCACCGACATTAGATCTATCCTTAGGTGGTCTCGGTATAATGCCGCGGCCCGTGAAACTTTAACTATGGACCGGTGGTGGCCTGGCCTACATCGTTGCCAGAAGCACGATTATGGCTAACTTTAACCTTGAATAAAATAAAAACTACTGAGGCTGGAGGGCTGCAATTTGGTGTTTGGTGATTGGAGGGTGGATGATCAACATACAAATTTGCAGCCCTCTAACGTCAGTAGTTTTTAAGATCTGAGGGCGGACAGAATATAGTGCGGGCAGAAAAAAGTGCGGACAGACAGACAAAACCGGCACAATAGTTTTCTTTTACAGTAAACTAAGAAGTCACGTGACCTTTCTCATCAGGCCTTCGAATTGGATTGAGGTTCAGAGCACGAAAGTCACTCTGAAAATTATGATAATCTTATTTGGGCTGCGTCCGCGCTCCAGTTAAACATGTCACAAATACATATCGGGAACTTATCACATACATATCACAAACAAGTTGAAAATAAGTCAGCGACCTAGATGGTTCGATTAGTCTTTCGCCCCTATACCCAGCTCTGACAATCGATTTGCACGTCAGAACTGCTTCGGACCTCCACCAGAGTTTCCTCTGGCTTCGTCCTCGCCAGGCATAGTTCACCATCTTTCGGGTCCCAACGGCTGCGCTCTCAGGTACTTGTTAAGCGGAGAACGAATCTTGGGCAAATGCTGGATAATCAATCACTCGAAGCATTATTTAGGATTACCAATAAGTCGTTGACTTGTATTCGACCTGTTTGTGATATGTGTGCGATAAGTTACCGACAAGTGAATGTGACACATTTTACTGTGGACTCTTCTATGACTCATTGCATGACTAAACCGTGTGTATCGTTTACTTTACCTCTATTCATATTATCTTTCTTCCATCTTGCTATCCACCCTCTCCTAACAATTTTTTCATAGTGAAACTGCGAGGTTTACCTCCTGTTACACCTTTCAAACCTACCTACTCTCACTTTCCTTTCCATCGCTGAATGACCTCATAGGTCCCAGCTCTTGGCCTTTGGCCTAAACTCTATATTCCATTCCATTATTACGAATAAACTATGTATGACATTGTTGAATTTGCTTTGATAATTATTCATGTGTTTATTTTCCCCTGAATGCCTTATTTTACATCTCCCGTTTTCATCTGTCTTTTAAGGTTACCTCTACACTACGGCAAAACATGTCAAACACATGTAGATGACACATCTCAAACACGTCATTAACAGGTATAACACAAGTCAGCAACTTACTGATGTTACTAACCAATGTTCCATACGATTCTCCAGCATTTGTTTTCGACCTGTTTGTGATATGTATATGACAGGTTGCCGGTGTGTGTTTATGCCATGTTGTTTACAGTGTGGACGCTAGTTAGTTGTCGTTATTCTTATTGAATATAGAATTTAGGCCAAAGGCCAAGCACCTGGACCAACGAGGTCATTCAGCCCTGAAACGGAAATTGACAGTAAAAGGTTTGAAAGGTGTAACAGGAGGAAAACCTCTCAGTTGCACTATGAACCAATTGTTAGGAGAGGGTGGAGAGTAAGATGGAAGAAAGAGAATATAAAAGGAGGTACAGTAAAAGGAACGAAAAGGGTTGCAGTTGGGGACCGAAGGCACGCTGCAAAGAACCTTAAGCAATGCCTACAGTTTAACGCATGAGGTGCACTGACGGCACTAACCCCCTATGGAGGTTATTCTTATTCGTATCTTGTATGCCCGTGGTTTGTGTTCGACTATGGACACATATTCGGGACTGTTCAGAATTATATGAATGTGAAATTTGCGCAGAGAATATTTAACATTATAGCTCTAACGTTTTCATCTAATTACTCATCTGATTCTCATCTAATGACTCTCAAATATTTTATAAAAGCAAAATGTTCACAAGATTTATCAGCGAGTTCTGCAGGATTGCTGATGTAACTCATGCACTATCTATGTCTTATTAACTGAATATTGATTGCAAGTCTACCTGCCAGACAAATCTCTTACTGTCATTTTGACCTTGGGTGAATGTTACTTTTAGTATTCTGTACAAGAAAACTATTGTGCCGGCTTTGTCTTCCCGTCCGCACTTTATTCGGCCCGCACTTTTTTCTGTCCGCACTTTTTCTGTCCGCCCTCAGATTTTAAAAACTACTGAGGCTAGAGGGCTGCAAGTTTTGTTGGTTATCCACCCCCCAACCATCAAACATACCAAATTGCAGCCCTCAGCCTCAGTAGTTTTCATTTTATTTAAGGTTAATGTTAGCCATAATCGTGCTTCTGGCAACGATATAGGATAGGCCACCACCGGGCCGTGGTTAAAGGTTTCATGGGCCGCGGCTCATACAGCATTATACGCTGTAGCGGCTAAACAGAAAACTCGATTGCGCCGGAGAAACTTCGGCGCGTTTTTTTTGTTGCATGTTACCTGTACTGTTGCTAACATCCTATGATTATAACTGAGCCTCCTCCTATAGTCAACGTCATTGATTTTAGGAAAATTTTCCTTTGTTGAACATTCTATTAGTATCTTTCCTCCCAGCCTACTACTTGGCAGAACTTAATTGACCAGAGGTGCTTCCCCTGACTATTCCAAAATCTCCCGCTGTGCTGAATATTCACATTTCCATTTCCAAGTTGGGGATCGTTCTGATTGTAACTTAGAGTAAATGATTACGAGCTTCCGGGACCCGTCTTCCCGAATTGTAACCCAGTACCGGGACCTTTCCCTGAAAAAAGCGGGACGCCATATCTTAAAAACTAACCATAGAATTTTCTTGAAAATAATCTCATTGTGTTTCCCACACCCAAAAGCCTCTTCAAGGTAATCTAAATCAACCTAACCTAAGCCTAACCTAACCTAACCTAGGGGCATAGTAAAAAACCGGGTCTGGTGCAATACTAGCATACATCTCAGGAATTTGCTTCCGGGACTTCAGAACCCCCTCTGGTGATATTTGGCTTAACGTTCTTCTTTCAACTTCTTTGTGTCTTATTGGTTATTTCTCCTCTCTTATGTGACTCGAGAGGAACTTGTATCGGTGCTTTTGTCATCTGAATGGTATGATTGGTAGCCTGGTGAACGCCTGTGAGAGCCAGACTTCCTTCTGACGGCCTTGCTCTTCGTCTGTGTAAACTTATAGGCAGCTGTTTATCCAAGTGCCTCGTATTTGTCACTGATACTTGTGGCAGATCGGTGGTTCTCCGCATTTAGTATCGTTTCTTAGAGTTGTGTTCAGATCTACTCACTTCCTTCATTTATTTCAGTGACGCTCCTCAGTTAACTTCTTCTATTCCCGCTTCAACTGATGAGTCAGTAATTCACAGTTTTACCTTTCTTACTCTCCAAACTCTGTTGTTTGTCTTCATCTGTCAACCTGATCATGGGGATTAAGCCTGAATGGATTATCCGCATTTCGATCGAGGAGAATGCAACGCTTTCTTTCCTGATTAAATTATTAATTCTCTTGATACAGCACTTCGGTTTCTTTTGATAATGAAATCCGACATCTCCACAAGCTCTTATATATATATATATGTATATATGTGTGTATATATATGTATATATATGTAATATGTATTATATATATGCATATATATATTTATTTGTACATATATATTTGAGTTACTTAGTTACTTCAGAATCACCTTGTGTATACCACAGGCTTCAGATTACCAAATGTGCTTCCAAAAAATTGAGAACTTTAATTTTATATATTCCCTTTTCCATATCCTACAGATTAATTGTATACGTAGGCTTTGTAAGACTTTATTATGAATATCGCTCTCCATTTCACAAAGTTCCTGCGTTTATTGCTATTTGGACAGCGTATTCGCAAAGAAAATACGCGTGATCATTAACTTCTCCCAAACCTCTTACTTTCAGCTGCAGTACTTCCTTGCCGTCTCATAGCTTGGTCATTAACACATTTTCGTTTTAATACCTCTGATTCATCAGGTTGTTCTAAGGCTTCCTTTCCCCTTGTCCTTTAAGGTTTCTAAAATTCTATTTTCTGAACGTTAGTAAACTGTCTATAAACACTCATTATTTTGCCACATCTGAAATTTGATTCCTTTTTATTCATTATTTCATTTCTCATTGCTTCTCATCCTACAAGTTCCTCGTTGGCATGGTCGATATCGTACTCGGCTAGCACTCTGCTGGGCCCGCGTGCGACTCTCCGGCCGGCCAATGAAGAATTAGAGGAATTTATTTCTGGTGATAGAAATTCATTTCTCGGTATAATTTGGTTCGGATTCCACAATAAGCTGTAGGTCCCGTTGCTAGGTAAGCAACTGGTTCTTAGCCACGTAAAATAAGTCTAATCCTTCGGGCCAGCCCTAGGAGAGCTGTTAATCAGCCCAGTGGTCTGGTTAAACTAAGGTATACTTAACTTTTTCTCATCCTACTCTGAAAATGTACCCGAGTAGTCTCCACCTATTTCTTTTATTCACGTTCAGCAATCAAATTTAACTTCCATATAGGAGAGACTGAACTTAGAGATCTGTAAACACTAACAAATTCTAGTTTGTATCAGAATTATTTTTCAATTTCATATCATTGGTAAAGCTCTTGCTGCCTTCTTTTGTTATCTGCTCTGTGACTTGACTTCTCCCTCACCTTACAGTGTTCTGTAATCTGTATTCTCAAGTACATGTACGTTTCTACCACCGTAATTGCTTCATCTTTCAGGTTACCTTTGAATTTCATAACCTTTTCCTATTCACGAACAAGACTTTTCCTCGTCTTCATTCTCTTGCCTGTTACCAGTTAACGCCATATTGCCTACAAACATCAGCCACACTGTATTTTATTTTCATTTTCTTCTCTTAACCCACATATTTATGTCTATATTTGTTTTTACCTTCGAATTAAACAGCTAAGGGGACAACACTTCAGTTTGCGCCAAACTAGCCATTGGCTCCATGGAAATAATTCCCAAACTCGAACTTTCTTATAAATAACCTTAATATACAGTCGTCTATAAAATGTGAATTTTTTTTTTTATCCACTATCATAGTACATTTTTAATATACTTGAGATAACAGCACATGCTCGAATTTATTAGTAAATTATGTTTAAATGTGTCGTTGTGCATCTCACATACTAACTTGAGAGATGAGAACCTAATGTTGAAGTAAAGCATTATCATAATCTACTTGAAATAGCTTAAGCTATATCAAGTATTTTTAATATTGGATTTTCTTACACTTTGTAGTTACTTTTCAATCACATTTCAAAGGTCACTTGTAGTAGAGACTGTTATAAGTGATTTTCATTTTATGAAGTGAGATATATGC
>NC_089758.1:24806733-24809233 GCF_040412425.1 Macrobrachium rosenbergii
ATGGATATTAAGTATATACATGCTTATTTGACCCTAAAATAATACCGGTTATATATGAGATAATCGAGACAGTGTGTCTCGATCCTAGGAACGTTACGTACTTTTGTGATGTTCGAGCCAAGATACTTTTATTCTTAGTACTTAATGGTGGGAGAGAGGTTGCCCCCGGACTGGACGACGGTAAGTCTAAACGTGGCGTTCCTTACCTTTTGGTTATCACTATTACTTAATGAAAAACAAGTATATGAGTATACTTTTCATTACATGCATCATAATATACATTTACATATAATACGAGTATATATATATATATATATATATATATATATATATATATATATATATATATATATATATATATATATATATATATATATATATATATATATACATTATTTCTAGAGTTTTACATAGGTCAGGAGAGATTGAAAGGTAGGTAGGATATATATATATATATATATATATATATATATATATATATATATATATATATATATATATACATATATATATATATATATATATATATATATATATATATATATATATATATATATACATTATTTCTAGAGTTTTACATAGGTTAGGAGAGATTGAAAGGTAGGTAGGATATATATATATATATATATATATATATTATATATATATATATATATATATATATATATTATATATATATATATATATATATATATATATATATATATATATATATATATATATATATATATATATATATTGCCCAGAGTTTTGTATAGGTTATGGACAGAGAGAGGGATGGATGCAGAATATTGGCAGACAAGTTGATGATTGTCAAGGATACTCCCGACCGTATTAGCAAATGATTCTAAACAGAATTCCGTAACAAACTGCCGAACTCTTGTATGAGGAATCATACAAGCTTAAGAATTAAAGTAAGCGAAGAGAATCCCTTTACATATGAATAATACGAATATCGATATGAATAAGGAAGACGAGAGACAGATTTCTTCTTTACGTTGTACCTCCAAGAGATATAAATTCTGGAACATGTTTTCTCTTTCAGGTATTTTTTATGTTGTTATTTGAGCTTCGTCCAGATATCAGGTACATGACTGCTCGGGCACCACTCCTCTATGTATGTAGGTAACCTCGATTATAGCTAGAAAGAAAGCCAATATAAAAACAGTGTAAAGAAGAATGTTTTTCGTATTTTTCTCATCTGTCTGAGCTGCTGAGTGAGAAGGAAATACCGCCATCTTACTTTCTTGTTTATTTTTTCTTTAAGGACGAAAAAAAAAAATATGTTCGGATGCAATATTGTCTCGAAATATTTCAGATTAAAATGAACCCAGGTTCGCTGGGTACAATTTGGTTAATCTGATATGACATTCTCCGGTTCGAGACAGGAAGATTTGGCACGGTTTCTTTTTGAGAATCAGTTTTGAATGTCCGAGAAACAACACTTGTTTTTTTGTTTGTTTAATGTCCACGAATTAACAACTTTTTTTTCGGAGTGGACATACTGTATAACATTGAGGACTGATTCGTAGTATTATTATTTCTTGCTAAGGTTTAGATAGATTTCAGATCCTGTAATCGTGTCGATTATTTGCACATAAATGGACATTAGTTAATTTGCAACAGAAAATAATGATTTTGTTATCCATGGACCATGGAGTTTTGATGGGTGTAATAACTAGTGAAATATATTGAAACAGAACATTGGGTACATGCAGGCGAGGAAAAATATCTCCATTAGAAGTGATAAGGAAAATATATTCTAATGCCTGCAGTAATACTGAGCAAAGTATAATGAAATGGAATTAGTCTAAGATTCCTTTGCAATATTGCAATACGAAACATAAGACGAATGAGAGGTTTTGACGAGGGAAAAATTTTTTGGGCACTGAGAGACAGGAGATATTCTTACAAAGGTTTCACTGTGTAACACAAGCTTTCTTGGCTGAGAAAATAGCATATGGTTGTACTCCGGCGAGAGAAGTAAGTGGTTAGAATATTAATAACGTGATAGATAGATAGATAGATCGATAGATCGATAGACAGATAGATAGATAGATAGATAGATAGATAGATAGGTATAACTGAATCACGAAAATATGGAGCGTGATGAATATATAAATAAAGGAAGGAAAGTGAGTCACTTTCCTTCGTGGCGTTGCCTTTATAGATAGATAGATAGATAGATAGATAGATAGATAGATAGATAGATAGATAGATAGATAGATAGATAGATAGATAGATAGAGCTAGTGGGTTGGTAATCATAAATATGTTAGTGCACTGAAACTTTTTCGCGACCAATTACTGGAAATGATCTGAAGTAAAAATTTCCGCAAAGCAAGCACACGGGAGCTACGAAAAATAGGGGAAAAACAGAGTCCCGGTTATTTCCCATCTCATACTCAGGGATGTATGGCGTTCCATTTATTCCTCCCTTACTCTCGCTTCATTGTTTCTATTGTCTCCCCTAAACAACAGGTCAGGCCGTTGGCACAGGC
>NC_089758.1:24814233-24819233 GCF_040412425.1 Macrobrachium rosenbergii
ACTTTAGATAGTGAGGAGTATTTTGCATGGAAAAAGGGAAAGAGAAAAACTAAATACTCTAAAGATTTACTGAGCTCCTTTATTTTAATCTGACTGTTTGTCTGTACTTTGGGTGAAATTTTTTGACCTTTGCACAATTACAACTTATTCGCGAGTACAGGTGTACGTTACGGGTACAAAATAAAACTTTGACATTAAATTTTATGTTGTTATATCAGCTATTTTTTTTTTAACAAGAGAGGGAACAACAACTGTCGTCTGCTCCTTGCACAGTAGGAGGAAATGAGAGAAAAGTGGTGAATTGAAAGACTACCAAGAAAAACATCACAAGAATACTCTTAAAACAACGGATATAGTCCCCCGAATTTCAGAGCAAATATTGCACACAAGACTATCTGTAATTAATGAGGCATTATCTATAGCTGGAGCCGGCTCATTTGCAGACAGATAATTATAATAACAGCAAAATACCAGATAATGAACTCGTTATGGTGGTAAGTATCTAACATTTGAAATGCAACAGTATATGTTTTCCCCAAACCAAATCTCAACTCCTGGAAATCTGATATCAGTTTGGCCTCTAGTATCACTCAGTAATTATGGAAAACTCGCAGACACAAAATTCATAAAGGTTCTGGACGGGAACATGAAAAAAAAAAAACGAGTGAAAATCTCTGGCAATTCAGAAATGATGAATTAAATTGGAGGCAGGAAAACGGAAGAGGCGGGATAGTAAGGCTTTGCCAGTGATTGGCGTCTAAGGGGTTTCAAAGGCTTTTATGGCGTCCATCGACCAACTACCAGGAATCATCAAAGAGTCGCGAGCCCGTGTTGTTTATTTTTTCTTCTACCCTTTTTTTTTTGTTTTTTAGTTAACCTGAAAAATGGTCACCCTCTGGATAACGCTCTAATGAACTGTAGCAGCCAGTCTCGAACCTAAACGCCCACGGGTGTGGAGAGATTCTCATAAATAGAGTTTATCACAAGCAAACTCAAATGCATTTGTACGTCCTGTGCAATTTGGCATTCTTTTGATCAATCGCCATGCATTTAGTTATATATGTGAGTCATTAAAATCCCCAGAATGACCTCATTTCCTTCGCAGTTTCCGGGTTCAAGTGGGAGAAATTTCTGCTCAGTTTCCAAGTCAAAGTTAAGAGCTGAAATCTCCATCGTTCAAGAAGGGTAATCTCAGCTCAATTTCTTGGTCAAAAATGACTCTGACCTTTAATCTCCATGTTCAGGATGGGTAATCTCTGCTCAATTGCCAAGTTCAAACTGACTCACTGCTTTAATCTCAGTGTTCAAAAGGAACAGTCTCAGGTCAATTTTGAAGTCAAAGCTGATTCACAGCTTTAATCACAGTGTTCAAAAGGAGTAATCTCAGATCAGTTTCCAAGTTGAAGCTAACTCACAGCTTTAATCTCAGTGTTCAAAGGGATTAATCTCAGGTCAATATCCAAGTTGAAGCTACCTCACAGCTTTAATCTCAATGTTTAAAAGGAGTAATTTCAGGTCAGTTTCCAAGTTGATACTGACTCACAGCTTTAATCTCAATGTTCAGAAGGAGTAATCTCAGGTCAGTTTCCAAGTTGAAGCCGACTCACAGATTTAATCTCAATGTTCAAAAGGGGTAATCTCAGGTCAGTTTCCAAGTTGAAGCCGACTCACAGATTTAATCTCAGTGTTCAAAAGGGGTAATCTCAGGTCAGTTTCCAAGTTGAAGCTGACTCACAGATTTAATCTCAATGTTCTAAAGGGGTAATCTCAGGTCAGTTTCCAAGTTGAAGCTGACCCACAGATTTAATCTCAATGTTCTAAAGGGGTAATCTCAGGTCAGTTTCCAAGTTGAAGCTGACTCACAGCTTTAACCTCCGTGTTCAAGAGGAGTAACCTTAGGTAATTTTCCACGTCAAAGCTGAAGAGAGCTTCAATTTCCATATTCACATTGGGTAACCTTTGCTCAGTTGCCAGTTCACAGCTGACTCTCAGTTATAATTTCCATTTTTGAGAGGGTTAATCTCTAGGCAATTTCCAAGTCACTGATGACTCACAGTTATAACCTCTGTGTTCAAGGGAGGCATCTTTATCTCAGTTTTCAGTTTAAAGCTGACCAATTGCCTTGATATCAACGTTCAAGAGAGGTAATCTCTGCTCAGTTCCCAGTTCAAAGCTGACTAACTTCTCCATCTTCACGAGGGTAATCTGTTCTCATATTCCACATCAAAGCTTTACCAAGTCATTAGTTGCAATGTCAACTCAGTTTACACTTAAAAGGAAAGCAGTTCCACTAATCTAGATAAATATGAGTGTGCACAGCAGGCATGATCAGGTGGATATGTTGTAGCCACTGCTATGGTTATGATATCTTCTTCAAGATGCATCAGACATTCTACATTCCAAAAATGGTACTTCCTTTATCACACAAACTTCTCTCTAGAAGTTACATCATAACTATGTTCTCATCACTATCTAACCTCAGAAGTTCAAGTGAAGATGCTTTACTACCCTAAAAAAGTTACATCATAACTATGTTCTCATCACTATCTAACCTCAGAAGTTCAAGTGAAGATGCATTACTACCCTAAAAACAATTCACCTTGTATTCTTATAGGTTATTTATTATTTTCACAAATTTATCGATTATTTATAATTTTTTTTTCTCTTTTCCAATAACACTTCTTTATGTATTTCCCATTATCCTCTGTAATTTCTTTCAAATGAATACCATATTCTTTGGAAGCTTGAATTTCAAGTCAGTGGCCCCTGTTGTGGGCTTGTTCCATACGAATAGGGGTTTATCTTCTAATAATAATAATAATAATAATAATAATAATAATAATAATAATAATAATAATAATAATAATAATAATAATAACAATAATAATAATAGGGACTAGACCCTCTCTTAAGTACTTCTGTTAAAAAGGATGGTTTCATAATAATAATAATAATAATAATAATAATAATAATAATAATAATAATAATAACAAAAAGGGAAGGTCATACTTCAGAGTTTGTGTGTGCCTTTTGTTCAGAATAAATCGAACGAATGAACACACATACACACATATATGAATACGTATGCATGTATGTATATTTGCTACTTCAGAACTTGTTTGTGCCTTTGTGCCTTTTGTTCTGAATAAATCAAATGAACACATACACACATATAAGTATGTATGTACGTATGCACGTACAGTATATATATATCAGCTACTTCTGTTATTTCAGCTTTTATATACTTCATGGTCTTAAAGTAAACGTAGTGGAGACAACTATAAGTTTTGGGCGCCTTAGTATCACAGACTCCCACTCTTTCACGTATAAATGGTTGTTGGGGGTGTTCAGAATCTGTCAAGTAGATTAAAGCTGGCCTAATGGTTTCCAATTAACAAAAAAAAAAAAAAATGAAAAATAAAAACAGAGGCACAAAAAACTCACCCTACTTTTTAAGAGGCCCGTGATTTTCTACCTAACGAGCAAGTCACACAGAATCGTCAGATTTTTGTTCTTTACTCAGAACTGAATAGAATGTGAAACCTGAAAAAATACATATGTATATTTTTACAGACCATAACGAATTTTAATCTGCTCGTTTAGTTGGCTGGTGGATGATTCTTTCGTCGATATTTACAAAAGACTGTTGATTTAATAAAGCAAAAATGTAGACGAGGATGTCATTTAAATATTATTCCACTCACTGAAGGGGTGGGTAGAGCTTTCGGCTAGCACGCTGTTGGCCCAGCGTTCGACTCTCCGAGCGGCCAGTGAAGAATTAGGGGGATTTATTTCTGGTGATAGAAATTCATTTCTCGTCATAATGTGGTTCTGATTCCACAATAAGCTGTAGGTCCCGTTGCTAGGTAACCAGTTGGTTCTTAGCCGCGTAAAAATAAATCTAATCCTTCGGGCCAGCCCTAGGAGAGCTGTTAACCAGCTCAGTGGTCTGGTCAAACTAAGATATACTTAATTTTTTCACTCAGAATGGGTTATTTTCTTCATTTATAGATTTTGTCCTAAATTGTCTTTCATATTTATAAGAATAAGTGAAAAGTGGACTATTCTCTCTGTCTGTATTTATGTACACACACACACACACATATATTTATATATATATACACATACACATGTGTATATATATATATATATATATATATGTATGTTTATATGTATAAACATATATAATGTAAATGATATATATATAATATATATATGTGTGTGTGTGTATATAAATATTTATATATAGAATTTGGAAGAATTAGAAGGGTGAAGAACGGAAGATATGAAAGGACTGAGATCATGAAATTAGGGAGGTACTGGAAAGGAAGGGCTTGTGCACTAGGCACAGGTGAACGGTGTAGTTAAAGTGTGAAGAAAGTGTGAATGTTTTGGTGTCAGAGGACTCGGCTTAATGTTGAAATTGCATATATATATATATATGTGTGTGTGTGTGTGTATGCGTGTGTGTATGTACATCTGTAAATCTTTTACCTCAAAACCTGTAGCTAGATATAAGAAAATAAGAAAATTCCTAATGTTTTTCCACTTGACAGGACTATGAATCATCTTTTCCCCATGTCAGGTAAATGAGAGGTTTCTGTTCTAATCGCAGCTCCCCCTCATTTCCTTGCCACCCGCACTCGGTGGGGATAAGAGAACAGAAAAGCCATCGATTATCACATCAAATTAAATGTCTGTGTAGACTCCAGTAGACTCCAGAGCCTCACTTTACTAGAAGGAACTATTCAGGTGGGGTCGGGAGTTTCCTGTTTGATCTCGGTTCCTCATCAAAATCTTGTAATCCCTAAGTGTGGTATTTTGCTGCAATGATAAAAAAAAAATTCAGGTTTTATCATGACTGAGAATTTCATTAAAAATAATGAAGGTAAAACAAGTCTCCTTAGAAGAGATTCTAGCTGTCTTCCATCATTGTGAAAATGTCAAGATTTTAGTTTCTCGGTAAATCTTATTTTTTCCCCTCGTTGTTGAGTATATGA
>NC_089758.1:24824233-24841733 GCF_040412425.1 Macrobrachium rosenbergii
TTGATTTTTAACCCCAGTCGCCATTCCCAGATTTGTCAATGAATCGAAGGTTGGTCAATTAATTATTGAGCTGAACTTTCTACTACATTTGCTACGAGAGAGAGAGAGAGAGAGAGAGAGAGAGAGAGAGAGAGAGAGAGAGAGAGAGAGAGAGAGAGAGAGAGATTCATTGTTAAGGCATTCTCCGGATAGAAGTTAATTGAAGGGTATTTTCCTCGATTTTCAGTACTAAAACAAATTGGAAACATTTGAAAAATTCACTGAGAATAAATTTTAAAAATTCACAGAAAAATTCACAGACGTTCTTGGCTGGAGTTGAGATATTTGGTAAGACTCGGAGAGTTCTGTTAAATAAAAAAAGATTATTGTCATAACAGATATTTATGTGGAGATTTCTTTGTTCATGGTTCCCGGTAATGGTTTTGGTACATCTAAAAATACGCCATTTGTTACTAAAATAACCAAGATGTGGTATAAATATAAACAGTGATTTTAAAACACGAAAAATTTAATATTTTTGTTATGTAATGCAGATATATAGGGCATAACATATCTTAGATATAAGATATCATTGATTAGTAAGATAAGGTAGGTATATTATTAATATTCCTTAGTAAGATATTAGTTTTAAGATATTAGCATTCATTAGTAAAATAAAATATATTATTAGTATTTTTTAGTAAGATATAGTTTTAAGATATTAGCATTCATTAGTAAGATATTATAATTTTAAGATATTACCATTCATTAGTAAGATATAATGTTAAGATATTAGCATCCATTAGTAAGATATAATTTTAAGATATCAGCGTTCATTAGTAAGAGAATGTGGTTTTAGGACACCCTTAGCAATCATTAACGAGATACTGTAGTGCGACATATTTTCAGTAATCTTTAGTACGATATTATAGATAGAGGATATCATTGGTATTAATTGCCAAGACACGACAGGTTGAAAACATTAGAACATGTTACAATAGGAGAACTGCGGTTGGTCATTAATGGAGCACTGTGCGAGAAAGGACAGATGAGGAGAAAGACATGGGCTTAATTATCTTTCTGTCTTTGGATGTGATGTCATCCACGAAGAGGGAGAAAAGGAACGAATGAAAGAAAGAAGCGAGAGATAAGATAACACAAGCGAGAGATAACACGAGGAAGGATAACGAATGATTTTAGAAGGTAATTGAGAATGTTGATTTTTTTTTTTAATAAATTAAATATACTTCTCTGTACATCATTATGTTCTGATATTGGAATTAAACAGGGATTTGCGCAGAGTAAACGATTTCTGATTTCTCTTTAATTCCTAATGTTTATTCGTGACCAAAGCTATAGATAATATTATAAGAGATTAAGTGTTTACTTTGTATCATATACAAACAAAAGTATTCTTGTATTTTTTTTTATTGTGGCATTATAACTAAAAAGTACATGTAATTTTTAATCAATGTCCCAAAACTGAGCAACTTAGGCGAGATTCACTTATCTGTGGCTCCATGTTTCCGTTTTTATCGCTTGATAATGTTTAATTTCGACTTCTGTTTAATAAGAATGTGTGAGTTTTATTAATCAGAACAAAAAACGCCACTAAAAACAGGAAAAATAGCAATCACAACAATAATGACTGTGATAATAAGATGATAACACAAATTTAATAATGAAAGTTTATCGAGCTGACAGATGATGGTGATAGTGATGATAGTATTTAAGAGTTGGTTTCTTAAAATGTAAAAAAGAAAATTCGTGGACGATGTATGTGAACAAGAATATACTTTTCATTAAACCAGAACTCTGACTGATGATCACTTCTAAGAATGATAAGAAATTCACAATATTGTGATAAACTGCTACCTAATAAAAATCCATAATTATACAAATGAACTGTATTAATATACAAAATATAAAACAAAGACTTTCGAAAACATGAACGGTGTTCCTCAGTGAGAGAGAACAACTTTGTTTTATCTTTTGTATTTTAATACAATTCATATATATATATATATATATATATATATATATATATATATATATATATATATATATATATATATATATTTATGGATTTTTACTACATAACTTCTTAGAACATTAAATGTTGCTAATTTTTAAGGAAGCTAGTGGATTAAAAAAATGAACAAGAAAAACTGCTAACAGAGCATGACAATTACGGCCGCACAAGCTCTTATGGGACCTTTCCCATTTTTATTGGTGATTTTATTCCTCCTGAAATTACTACTATTTTCCGAAAATCAGTTGGACTGGGTAAGTTAAAAAATAATATGAAAATTGTTTGGTGTTGGATTCAGACATTTTTAAGCCTGTGGAAGATAAGTCTTCTACTCACAGATTTCGAAAACGCCAAAATGTTTCAAGACCATGTATGGCACTCTGTAAGGAATCTAAGAATTTAAAATTAGCAATATATATATATATATATATATATACATATATATATATATATATATATATATATATATATATATATATATATATATATATATATATATATATATATATACACACACACACATATATATATATATATATATATATATATATATATATATATTTATATATATATATATATATATATATATATATATATATATATATATATATATATATATATATATATATATATATATATATATTTATTATATGATTTTGTGTGTGTGTGTGCAATGAGCGAACGAGAGTGAGAATGCGACTGCGCGAGGTAGAAGAAAACACATTTAAATTAGAATAGTTTATTCATTTATTCTTATCACCGACAGCCAGACCGATGTCTAATTGAATCTGATATTATGGAACCCACAGACTGGTTCATTTTATGTAAATTTGTGAGTTTCAAGATAGAGAATATAATTTCTGATGAACGCTTTAGAAACATATTTCAATTATTCCTTAATTGCAATTGCTATTGTTTTAATTTTGTTGATAATTGATTTTTAGCGAATTTGTAAAGATTTCATGATGGACTAGTCAAGGGTATTAGACACCATACTCAGAGTGGAACATTTATTCCTTACTCCTCAATGGTAAATATCAAGAACATTATTTCGTATTTATATCTGTATTATGAACCATTTTCCCTTTGAAATGGTTCATTGCAATTAAAGATGGAGATTTTATGTAAACTGATTAACTATTTAACTGTAAACAGAAGGAGTATCGGTGATTAAATAAGCAGAAACACAAATGAGCTGAAGAAATATGACGTCATCAAATCCCGTCCGTGGAGACCTCAGAGGATCTTTCTCCGGCTCCAGAATCTCCAGGAATGACTCTGGAGTACGAAGTCTCCAACTTGCTCTCAGTACTGCTATTTTCCTTTGTCTGTTGCACCTCTGTAGGTTTATATATATATATATATATATATATATATATATATATATATATATATATAAAAAGTACTTGATTGCATTTAAATTATACATAATGATTCCTTGAGGAATTCTGACGTCATAAAGTCCTTTCAGTGCTGTGAAGCCCTAAGGGGATCTTTCCTCGGCTCCAGAATCTCCAGGAAGGACTCCAGCATTCGAAGCTTCGACCTTGTTCAGATGACGTAAGGGATAAATGTTTCAAACGTAGAGTATGGCGTCTATACCCTCGACTAACCCATAATGAAACATTTAAAAATTCACTAAAAATCAATTGTCAATATAAATTAAGAAATTGTAATTGTATTTAAGGAATAATTAATATATGTTTCAATAACATTTATCACAAATTACTTCCCTTATTTTAAATCTCTTAAATTTACATAAAATGATCCACTCTGTGGCATCAATAATATTATTTCAATTTGAAATCTCGCGTTCCCATCGATGATAAAAAATAATGAATAAAATATTTTAATTAAAGTGTGTTTTATTCACCTACCGGGCGTTTCACTCTCTCGGTCGCTCTCTCTCTCATACACACACACACACACACACACACACACACACACACACACACACACACACACACACCAAAAAGAATATCATATAAAACAAACACAGACACACACACACACACACACACACCAAAATAACAATATATAATATATGCACAAACACACACACACACACACACACACACCAAAAGAATATCATATAAAACAAACACAGACACACACACACACACACACACACACACCAAAATAACAATATATAATATATGCACAAACACACACACACACACACCAAAAGAATATCATATAAAACAAACACAGACACACACACACACACACACACCAAAATAACAATATATAATATATGCACAAACACACACACACACACCAAAAGAATATCATATAAAACAAACACAGACACACACACACACACACACACACAAAATAACAATATATAATATATGCACAAACACACACACACACACACACACCAAAAGAATTATAATATATATATGTGTGTGTGTTTGCGTCTGTTGTTTATTCATAATAAAGACAAATTATATACATACATTATATATTTACAGAAGGGTTGTTAATATTTCCTTAGCTGGCCAATTTCAGTTGTAAATGGGAGATGAAATAATATATAAGAGAGATACAGAAGAGAAACCCTATGGCCGATATATTAGTAATGACTATGTAAAACGGGCGTCTCCTTATCCCCCTATAAAACCAGAGGTTGGCGTTAAGGGGACATAAATCACTTAAAAACGCCTTAGTTTTTGTTAGAGACTTGACCTTAAAGAATTTTTTTTCTATGCAAACATGTTCACGCATGCGCACAGTTCATCAGTTTTCATTAGCTCTTATCTTAGAGAATTTCACTTAAGGGGATGAACATCACTAACGATCAGTTCGATCGAAATGAATTATTATCATAAGTATCCCAGAGTTTGTCCTTTTCATTGGCCGCTTAAGTGAAAAAATAAAAGATAAAGTTCCGTATGTCATTTCCTGTCATGACAACAGCTAAAAAAAAAAAAAGAAGGATGATGAAGGTGTAAAACGTTTTGTTCGTAAATTTTATAAGTTGGCCAGGGAATTTTAGCCTTTAAATACCACCGACATAAGGGTCGTTTTTCTCTCAGATGTGGTGGAAGATGCCCTGGCTATGGTCCAGACCCTTTTGACCTCTCTCAAATTGACAAGAATAAATGCGTTCAGTAAAGTATATCTTACGAGTTTTTTTTTTTTTTATCTTTTTTTAATTTTTAGTGGTACTGAATTGAATATTTTAATTCAGATTCTTCTCCAATGATCAGAGCAAAAGTGTTTTATGGATAATAAGGAAGGCTCAAGATTTTGTTTTTTGTCTGTCGGTCTGCCTGTTTTACTTATTTATTTATTTTCTTTAATATTACATCTCTTACCTATGTATTCACAAGATTTTCTTACACATCCCTGCAAATAACAAACATAACATTAAGATATGCATATGTCTCCTTGTCACAGAAAAGCCAAAAATAATAAGCTTATTAAGTGACAACTACGAGGTGCAGAAAAATCAAGAAAAGTCAAAATGTCCAGTAAAATTGCCTTTATAAATTACAAAATACAAAAAATATCAGTACCCTTTTGACAGACAGACAGACCTTGGTGAAATAAACAAGTAACAAGAAATGAGTAAATGATGTTACTTACCTTGAAGATATGGATAAACTTATTTTATTAATTTGCTTGCCTTGTCTGTCACTTAATTCCAAAGACAATGTTATATTCGATCAGAAAATTAAAAAGGAAAACCTTCAGATGAAACTATGACAAAGTGCTTAATAACTTCATAAAACAAGTAAAAAATGCGCCGAAGTTTCTTCGGCGCAATCGAGTTTTCTGTACAGCTTACAATCTAGGCCACCAAAGCAGATCTATCTTTCGGTGGCCTCGATACAGTACTGTATGAGCCGCGGCCCATGTAACTTTAACCACGGCTAGGTGGTGGCTTGCCCTATATCGCTGTCAGACGCGCGATTATGGCTAACTTTAACATTAATAAAATAAGAAAATACTGAGGCTAGAGGGCTGCAATTTGGCATTTGATGAGTGAAGGGTGGATGATCAACATACCAATTTGCAGTCCTCTAGCCTCAGTAGTTTTTAAGATCTGAGGGCGGACAGAAAAAGTGCGGACAGAATAAAGTGCCGACGAACAGAGAAAGCCGGCACAATAGTATTCTTTAACAGAAAAAGTAAAAAACAAAAACATGGCAAGCCTGGGATAGCTGCCAAGTCTTACTATCTTTCGGGAGCTAATAAAGTAGACTTTATCGTTTATTACAATTTTTTTCTATCGGAAAGCAATATAGCTCTTAGAGAGAGAGAGAGAGAGAGAGAGAGAGAGAGAGAGAGAGAGAGAGAGGCTTTTCATTTTCAAGATGACGTCACTGAATATCCTGAGATATAACACTATTCTGTCTGTACGACATAGGTCTCACATATGTTACATCTGTTCATTTCATGTGTATGCGTTAATTGTCCGCAGGATAATAACTACTTACTTAAGTAAAATGAAAGTTACTTTTCTGTATACCCTGTAACCTGTGACAGCCATTATTAAAAATTGAAATGAACTACGATTGCTATATAGATTTTATAGGAGACTCAGCTATTCTGTCATATAGATGTTTTCAGTAGGAAAAGACCCACTATAATTTTATAGACTGATGCTGAGGTTAGTCAGCTCTAACCATTTTTCCAATTTCATGGCCATAAATTGAGATAGCATCACTTCACAACGCTATCAGGAGAGTACTGCGAATTTAATTTTTTTCTGTTAATTATGAATTTCATTAACTCTGTGCCATTAATGAATATTTGTGTCATTGGTCGTAAACTTAAAAAAAAGAAAAAATGAATGTATACCTTTAACAAATATTTTTGTCATTGGTCGTAATCTTAAAAAAAAGAGAATAGTTAAAAATATGCCTTTCACGAATATTCATGTTACTGGTCGTAATCTTAAAAAAAAGAAAAATTAATAATATACCTTTAATGAACATTTGCGTCATTGGTCGTAATCTTCAAAAAATATACCTTTAACGAATATTTGTGTCACATTGGTCTTAATCTTAAAAAAAAAAAGAAAAATAAAAAATATACCTTTAACGAATATTTGTGTCATTGGTCGTAATCTTCAAAAAAAAAAAAAAATAAAAATAAATAAATAAAACACTCCTTGAAAATCATGATTATCCCGTAAAAGAGATTACAAATTGCATCACCTCCGCCCCTCATTTAATTGCGCTAATGTATTTATGCGTATGAATTATTAGAATGCGTATATACATTTGTACACGTAAGAATATCCGCGTATATTCTCTAATTAGGTTCCTGTAAAAAAAAAGTAAATCCGCGGTGATCGTAAAACAAGATGCATCTAATTCGCCTCGTGAAAAGCTTATATATATAACGATCGAGATATAACCGATAATCATTATTTTACCGAAATATTTTGATATTTATAAAGAAGTCACCTTACGCTTTAATGAAAAGAGAGACAAATAAAAAAATTACCTGTTGAAAACTAGAAGAATAATAATTTCTTTCAGTACCTCTGTCTCTGCAGACTCGATTCCCGGGAGGGCCGTTTGAGGCTTTGTCGAGTCTCGCCGGGTAATCGGTCTTTCAGCCTCTTTTTCGGGAGGACCCCCTGGAGGTGGGACTCGGAAGTTGAATTCACTACTTTATTGAAGAGGAAAAGAAAAGTTAACTGGTTCTCTTCTAACGCTGACGAATCTTCTCTTTAAGGAGAGAGAGAGAGAGAGAGAGAGAGAGAGAGAGAGAGAGAGTCTATGTTGTAAATTGCGTACATTTACTCGTTTTGTTGTAATACATGAATGAACAAAGAGTGTTTGAGGCTATCTTGAGTTGGGTGGATATTATAGTATGCTGGTAGTCGCATATAATACCCCTTTTGAAAGTGTATCTTTATAGGTACTCACACACACACACACACACACACACGCAAACGCACACACATTTTACACGTATATACATATATATATATGTATATATATACACATATGTGTATAATGTATGTATATATACTTATGTATTATTGTGCTATTTGTTTGCGATCTACCATACATATCTGCGACCTAGCTTGCATTTGCGTATCTGAAATGACATTTATCTGTGGAACCCGGTCGGTAATTTTTAATGTTGGATGACGGCTATTGGCGCTGACAGTTCTCGTTACGAGGGGAAAATATTTTGAAATATTTCGAAGTGGATTTCCCGTGGGTTTATGAGGGATTTATGAGGGATTCATGAGGCTGGTTATTTTAGCGCCCAGCTGTGCTTTTTGGAATGAGGAATCATTTGTCGATGGACTGCGTGGTTCCATGAATTTCAGACATTAAAGAGGACCGTGTAAGTCTTCCATGTCTGCCTGTCTGTCTGTCCGTCTGATCTACCAGACAGAACCTTTTTCTATAGCAACCAGTCTGAACCTTCTTTTATTTTCCTCGGTTACGCATAAATCGGTTTTACTGTTGATGAAGCAACACTGCTTATGATACATGAAACGACTTATAGGATTTGAAAGCTTCTTTCTTTCTCTTTAGATTTTCTGTTCTATTTTTATATCCATTTATTTGTCCCTTTTTGTCTGAACTCTAATCCATGGATGTTGGTTCTGGACTTTAGTGGTGTCTTTCAACACTGTAGCTACGATCGATCTGTTTCTTAATTCTTTGTCCTCTGTCAGAAAAATAGTAGATAAAAAGTTATATAGCAAACTAAGTAGATAAATAAATAAATAAATAAATAAATAAATATATAAATAAACAATGAGAAAACAAGCTGAAAATAAGTAAGAAATAAAATAAAGAAAGATAATTTTGGAAACTTACGAGGCCGCGCCTACATTCAGCGATAAGAAACATGACAGGCTGTGGAATCCAGCCAAGGTTCCTGTCTATACGAAGCTGATGGAAGAGGCTTCAGCTTCTATTCAAGCTTCTCCATCGGAAACCAATATAGCTCGAACATCGTCCACGAAAAAGGACAGAATATATGGCAAAGAGATAATAAAAAACTTTCTACTTTCTCTATGGGTCCAGTGAATAGCTGACGATAGGTTTAGGCTTTGTGCTGGGTCGTCGTAGGCCTATCCTGGACAACTTATGAATTCATATGAAGTGCGTATGACGCATAAAACTGCCATTGTTTGACGTGCAGATAAATTCGATTTGTTTTGGATATTCAGTGCTGCATGTGGCATTTACACCAGGACATACATAAATACATACTTTCATACATACATACAAATATACATACGCATGTATAGATGTGTATATATATAGATTATAAATTGTATATATATATATATATCATATTTAATTTTTATTCTTTATTTCCTTTATTGCAGTAACCACTTTAGAATTGAAGATAGATTTTGTTGGTGGCTAAAAACTGAAGAGAGAGACTGACAGATTTTTTTTTTCTTTCATTCGTCATCTTACATTAACGTTGAACACTTTTTTTTTATTTGCATATTATGAAGACCCTGCGAAAGCACTTATTCTCCTCTTAACTTGTTCCTGTTACTCAGTATAACATATCGAAAAATACGAAATTCTGGATAAGAAAAAAATGATACGGGAAGTTAAACCTCTCCGGTATACACTGTATATTCATACATAAATACACACATATTACATATATATATATATATATATATATATATATATATATATATATATATATGTATATATATATATATATATATATATATATATATATATATATATATATATATATATATATATATATATGTATATATATATATATGTTTACAAATATATTTTTATCGGCATAACGAGCTGCCAATAAGGATTGCTAGTTTGTCATGCAATGTGCACACATCTTTTGTATGTGTATACAACCCCCTCATCAACATTACCCTCAACTCCTCGAAAATGTTCTATGAAATCACATCCATCGGTGGAAAACGGTCACCGCTTTTTAATGTCGGACGATGAATATCGCTGCTGACAGTCCTCCCCCCCCTTGACCGGTAAATATTCTCGAATATTTCAGAGTCGATTTCACGGGGATTTATGAAGGACTTATGAAGGATTTATGACGCTGATTCTTCACCATCCAGCGGGACGTTTTGGACGGGAATTTTTTTTTCCCCTTTTTTTATGGAGTTCGTAGGACCCCCGAATTCCTTTCATTCACGAAAAGCTTCACTCACGCCCCCTTCAGTGTCTGTTTGTCTGTCTGTCTGTTGTTTGGTCTGGTTTGGTTGCCTGAATTGCAAGTCGCGTGTTGATTTGCAAATAAACGAGTAAAAGACTTCTCCGCGTCCAGGGATTGCAATACTCGTTATTTATTCTCTAGGAACTAAGTCAATATTTTGTCAGTGGTGTGAATGTCGGACTGAAGTCTAAGATGTACATAAGCATTGGGAGATATGTAAGACTGGTAACGAGAACCACTTATCGATAAGAAGGATGTTTCTCTCTCTCTCTCTCTCTCTCTCTCTCTCTCTCTTCTCTCTCTCTCTCTCTCTCTCTCTCTCCTTCCCCTCCCCACAGCCACCAGCGACTACCACCTAACTCTCCTCCAGCCTGCTTTAAAGAAATCACAAATTTTGATAAGTTAGGCCTTTAAACGGAAAATACCTCACCTCCAAGTATTGCATACATTATATTATGAGAATCATGCAGTGTTTAGAGAGAGAGAGAGAGAGAGAGAGATTTACGACCTTGAATTTGGGAGAAATAGGTTAGTAAGCAGAGAGAAAGAGAGAGAGAGAGAGAGAGAGAGAGAGAGAGAGAGAGAGAGAGAGAGAGAGAGAGAGAGAGAGAGAGATTTACGAACTTGAAGTTGGGAGAAATACAGTAGGTTAGTAAGCAGAGAGAGAGAGAGAGAGAGAGAGAGAGAGAGAGAGAGAGAGAGAGAGAGAGAGAGAGAGAGAGAGAATTTGCGACATTGAAGTTGGGAGAAATAGGTTAGTAAGCAGAGAGAGAGAGAGAGAGAGAGAGAGATTTTCGATCTTGAAGTTGAAAGAAATAAGCTAGAAAACTTGATATCATGCTTATATGGGTCATAGTGAAATTATTATTATTATTATTATTATTATTATTATTATTATTATTATTATTATTATTAGATTAAGCATGTTATTAGTAACGGTCATAGTAGTACCAGTAATTATGTATAACGGTATACATTATGCCCAATAAAACAAATATCTCTATACGTAATCCCGATAGAGACATCAGCAGCTTGAATCAGCGCGACCAGGCGGGACTCATTAAGTTTAATTCATTCAAATATATCAAATTGCTCTCTGTGTGAAGCCCCGGGCCTCGAATATGACGATGCTAATTGCGAACGTTTGTTTGTCCTTCGTTCCACGCTGTCATTGACGTCCCAGTGAACGAGTGTCATGTTTGATATGTAATTTGGGGGACCTTTTAATTGTCTATAAGCGTTTGATGATTTATAATGTTCTTTTCCATTGCTGCCCTAATACAACTTTCCTTATGCTGTAATAGTTTACTCACAGTTTTATATCTTTATTTATTAATTTATTTGTTCTTTTCTAATAAGTTTCCCATTACCTTGTGTTATTTCTTTCTAATGAACACCATATTCTTTGCGGGCTTTAATTTAAATCAATGGCCTCTGTAGGCTTGGTCCATATGATAATAATAACCAATAATTTAGCAATCATCTTACCAAAGGGCGTTATCTGAAGAAGGATTCTGTAAAGATCTATTGCTTTTTAGTTTTCTGTAAAAGAAAACTATTGTGCCGGCTTTGTTTGTCCGTCCGCACTTTATTCTGTCCGCACTTTTTTCTGTCCTCACCTTTTCTGTCCGCCCTCAGATCTTAAAAACTACTGAGGCTAGAGGTCTACAAATTGGTATCTTGGTCATCCACCCTCCAGTCATCAAACATACCAAATTGCAGCCCTCTAGCCTCAGTAGTTTTTTTATTTCAATTAAGGTTAAAGTTAGCCATAATCGTGCTTCTGGCAACGATATAGGATAGGCCACCACCGGGCCGTGGGTAAAGTTTCATGGACCGCAGTTCATACAGCATTGTACCGAAACCACCGAAAGATAGATCTATTTTCGGGGGCCTTGATTATACGCTGTACGGAACACTCGATTGCGCCGTAGAAACTTCTGCGCATTTTTTACTTGTAACTTTTTGTGTGGTTTCTCTCATAATTTGTTTCGCAGTAGGAATTCAGCAGGAGATTCTTGATACTATTATTGCAAGGGGTGTTACGGAGTTGCCAGAGGTTTAAAACTTTTATTAATATGGTCACTACGGGTTTCAGTTGCCATAATTAATGGAACACGTACATCTATATGGTACAAGTTGTTTAGATTAAAAAGGGGTGGGGGGGATATTTAGAACAACAACAACAACAACAGCAATAATAATAATAATAATAATAATAATAATAATAATAATAATAATAATAATAATAATAATTGCCGTTGTATAAAGTATCCATTACCGTTGACCTGGCAACCTACCTGTTACCTACCTTCAAACTTGCTGGCTGCGGTTACCACAATAATAATAATAATAATAGTAATAATGATAATAATAGCCGTTGTATAAAGTATCCATTACCGTTGATCTGGCAACCTACCTGTTACCTACCTTCAAACTCGCTGGCTGCGGTTATAGTCTCAGTAGAAGACAACGAAGCAGTATTAGTGATGGTTGTAATAATCATAATAAAACAATGATTATTCTGATGATCTCACAAGCAGTGGCACAATAAGAGCCATATATTTAATAAGACAATAATAAGAATATCAAATTGAATTTACAGTGACAAGATACAATTCTACCACCGTCATTTTTGCCCTCACCATTGCCATTCAGTGTCAACAAATGCAGAACAAGCGAGCGATTATCAGCGCTTTCATCGAAAAATCATATTTAAATCCGAAAAGAAAATCCCTTTAAGTCCTCACGGATTACAACATAAATATCCTCCCAGTAATCCGCTTGGGGCCTAAAAATATAAGGAAATTTTTTGGGTGGTTAATATTACACGGGATAATAGGAAGATGTATAATGGTTAAGGACGTGCATTTAATGTTTGCGAATAATCTCGACTTTATTGTGAAAATATAAAGATGTTTTTATTTTTGTCATATAGTATGTATATATATATATGTATATATATATGTATGTATATATATGTATATATGTAAATAATATACACACATATATATGTATGTACAGATGTATATATGTGTGTGTGTTTATTGTTCAAATATAATTTGATATGCCATTCTGTGTCTGTCTCTGTATGTCTCTACCTCTTTGGGTATTTTTATAAATAGCGCTACTGTTGCTCCGCCATTCTGCACCTTTCGTTCTCCATAAGAAGATAATTCAGTTTATGTATTTCTTTCTCATATTCTTCCCCCCCCCGCCCTCTCTCTTTCTCTCTCTCCCCTTCTGACTTTCCACTAGTGACTTTATTCATTTCTTTCTCTCTCTTTATCTTTTTCCACAAGTGCTTTATCTCTCTCTCTCTCTCTCTCTCTCTCTCTCTCTCTCTCTCTCTCTCTCTTTACTAAATCAAAATCTGAAAATTCTGGAGCCAATATTCATGTTATTTTTCTCTCTTTTTTCTGCTGATCTATTTTTTTTTTTAATTTGAAAACACACTGTCATCCTCATTCTTCTCTCTCTCTTTTGTCACTGCATGTTTTCCCATATAAGAAAAAACCTGGTTTATTAACCAGTTTTTGGCAATGTTTTTCTCTAAGGAATCACCATTTGCATTCCGAGAATTAATTTCTATCTTCCATTTGGTACCGTACCAATGCATTTGTATCTTAGATGTCTTGAAACGATATGGAAATATTTATATAATTTATATTCACTAATAAAATTGCTAATTATAATAACCCCAAGGCTTTCGAAAAATAAATCGGAAATAAACCGTCAAGGTCTAGTTAATAAGAAAAAGACGTTAGTACGTTTTAAGAAATTGTTATTGAATTTATTCTTTTAAATTTTTTCTGTCAGTGCGTCTCCATATCTTGTATGGACAACTTGGCTTATTATTCTTAAGTATCATCATACATCTCGATATCGTTATTTTCCCCATTTTTGGTAAACTGAAGAAAAGATAATTTTTACCATCTGGAAAAAAAAATTATATATTAACACAGAAATAGTACCGTAATTAATATCGCGATCATTTCATATCTCATGGCAAAGATTCTATCGAATGGATAATTCAAAGGCTCTCTCTCTCTCTCTCTCTTAGTGCTATTTAGTAATTTTCCCGAGTCCTTCGAGATGATAACTTAAAATGACTTTCTCTCTCTCTCTCTCTCTCTCTCTCTCTCTCTCTCTCTCTCTCTCTCTCTCTCTCTCACACGCACACACACACACACACACACGCAGACCCAGATCTTCATGACTCTTTCAAGTGGACAATTTTAATGTAACTTAAAAAATACCCACACTCTTCCTCTCTTTTACGAGTGGACAATTTCACTCAACAAAGTGTTTGATAAACCCAGAAGAGTGTTTTTCTGGGAATTGGAAGTAGGAGGAATTCCGAAATTGGATTTCGACTGCGTCTGCGGCAAAACCTTTTTCGTTAGCTCTCATCGACAGCGAAGAAAGAAATAGAGAGATAAAAGATATCTGAATGATTTGACGCTCATACAACTAATGAAATTAAATGTCAATGGGATGTGTTTGAGTGAATACCTAATTGCCAGTGATGTGCATCGATAACTCCCACTTTTTAAACTTGGGAATAAACGATGCCCACTTGATGTTTGGGATGTGTAAATAAGACGATGATTAAAATACGAAGCGCGACTGTGAAGATCAAGTGAAGCATGAAACTGAACTGAATTAGTGAAAACATAGTGTTGTTATTTTTTATACTTGATGATTATTACAGAATGCAACAATTGAACAATGATCAGGTTAAGATATGGAAGAAATGAAGAGATAAGTTATATTCACGCTATCAAAAATGCGAAAATGCAAAGACACTACCTTCAGTCTTGGTAATCTCATGTATGCCGCTCTTTATAGAGCTAAAAACGGATCCTAAACTATCACAGTATAATGAAAATGATGAATTATTTGCTTTCGAATAAGCGGGGATAAGCATATCACCGTGCAGACCTTCATTTACTTACTTATTCTGTATCTCTGAGCGACAATTATCAGACGCACATACGAAGGTATTAATACGTGAAGTAAGTGCGCAAGTACTTTGTATAATGCAATGGAGATAAACCACTTCAATCGCAAAATAAAAAAAAAAAATTTTTGTTGACAATGAAAAGGAGCCTTCTTTTCATTTATGTGGCAACTTTCTGAACGGAAGGGGTGATTTATATATATATATATATATATATATATATATATATACTTACATACACACACAGTTATATAAATATGTACACACACACATTATATATATGTGTGTGTATATATATGTATACATACTGTATACAGTATATATAAATAAATAAATGTGTATATATATGTATGTATGTATATATATATGTATGTATATATATATATATATATATATATATATATATATATATATATATATATATATATATGTGTGTGTGTGTGTGTGTGTGTGTGTGTGTGTCAGGACACAATATGACTTATTGCTGTTTCTATCCACAGACTTTTAACTAATGTGTCTGTCTGTCTATCCCCCTTTATAACTACGTTACAAGTTTGAAAAATGCTCCCCTTATTTCATGTATTTAAATAAAAAAAAAAAAACACCATCAATCACGTAACAAGGTAAAAATAAATTTGTTCTTTTCAAAACTTCCTATTTTAAAAGGACCATCTCTCTCTCTCTCTCTCTCTCTCTCTCTCTCTCTCTCTCTCTCTCTCTCTCTCTCTCTCTCTCTCTCTCTCTCTCTCGTTTAAAAAACGGGAACAAAGATTGAAAACATTCCTTTCAATGGCAGTATCCGCGAGGCCTCTCCCGCGAGTATTATACGAATGGAAGTTTGTTCCAGGTCTCTATCATTCAGAATTCCGGCGAGGTTAAAATTTTTCTCCCGTTTATTTCCTTCAATTAATTTGACTTTTTTTATTATTGCTTTTCGAGTTTTTTTTTTTCACCTGGATTGCGAGTATATCGATCAGATGTGATAGGCAGTTATTCAGTGAATGGATTTTAGGAATTTTGTTTGGATATTTTCGCCCCATTCTTTTTGGCTAAATATTTTTATTTTTTTACTTAAATAGCCTTATTAGGAATACTCCAAATCTATTATTAGTACATCGACACTGTTGAAATAACTAATTGACTTCATAATTAACCAAAAATGAGGCATTTCAATGTAAATTCAATATTGAAAAAAAAATGCATCTATTTTATGTTATATTTGAAGCCGTTCCACAACCGTGGAATTCGTACACTTAACGGCCACACATGAAGTTTAATAGTATCTTAAAAAAGTTTCTGAAATAAAAAAAAAACAAGCAAAAGGTAAGGGGAGTTTAGATCATGTTTAACGGTTTAGATAAAATGACCCATTTTGTTTTTCATTTTTAACGTATTATTGTTATCTGTACAAAGGGAGGCATGTATACAATATAACTAATTATATGCCATCACACTACGAACGTTAACCATGAAATTCAGTACACCAGTTTTATATAAATATACATATACACGTATTACCTAAGAGATTATTGAGTTTCCAGCTAAAAAAACTCAACAATTACTCCATTTCATTTTACAAAACGGTTTGGGGATGGATTCAAAGACGTTCTTAAGCCTGTGGAAGATACTCAGTCTTCTACCGAAAGATTTCGATGACGTCAAAATGTTTCAAGATCGTGTGTGTGTGTGTGTGTGTGTATATGTGTATATATCCATACATATATATATCATTTATTATATGATTTGTGTGTGTGTGTGTGTTTGTGTGTGTGTGTGTGTGTGTGTGTGTGTGTGAGTGTGTGCGCCTGAGAGAGACACAACGATCCTCAGGAGAGAGACGCCCCAGTAGGTAAATAAAACACACTTAAATTAAAATATTTTATTCATTATTTCTTATCACCTGCAGAGAAACCAATGTCTAATTGAGACTGATATTATAGAATTCACAGACTGGATCATTTTATGTAAATTTGTGAGTTTTAAAATAGAGGATGTAACTTGTGATAAATGCTTTAGAAACATTTATCAATTATTCCTCAATTACAATTACTATTGTTTTGATTTTTTGGTAATGGATTTTTAGTGAATTTTTAAAGATTTCATGACGGATTAGTCAAAGGTATTGACGCCATACTGTGAAAATTTATCCCTTATTCTTAAATGGTCTTGATAAGGCATAATATACTTTCATATTTGTATGTGTAATATGAATCGTTTTCCCTTTGAAATGATTCATTGCTTTTAAAGATGAGGACTTGAGAAATAATGAAATATTTAACTACAAACAGAAGAAGTATGGTGATTTAATAAGAAGAAACATATACGATCTAAAGAATTATGACGTCATCAATTCCTATCCGTGGAGACCTCAG
>NC_089758.1:24846733-24866733 GCF_040412425.1 Macrobrachium rosenbergii
ACTAGTTTTCTTTTCAGAAAACTAGAAGGATGATGGTGTGAGTCATCTTGTTTGTATAGTTTAGAAAGTTCCCAATCAATTTCAGCCTTTAAATACCACCGACGTAAGGGTCGTTTTTATCTCAGATAATGTGGAAGATGCTCAGGATATGGTCCACTCTTTTCACCTCGCTCAAATGTACAAGAAAAAAATTTGATTAGTGATTTGTAGTTTAAGAGTTTTTCGTATTTTTCCACTTCTTTGATATTGAATTAAGATTTTAATTCAGATTCTTCTAGAATGATCGGAGCAAAAGTGTTGCAAGATTAATAAGGAAAGCTTAAGATTTTGTATTGTGGACTCAGTTCCTCGTTGGGGGAGTCGGTAGAGTTGTCGGCTAGCACTCGCTAGGCCCAAGTTCAAGTCTCCGGTCGGCTAATGAAGACTTAGAGGAATTTATTTCTGGTGATAGAAATTTATTTCTCGCTATAATGTGGTTCGGATTCCACAATAAGTTGTAGGTCCCGTTGCTAGGTAACCAATTGGTTCTTAGCCACGTAAAATAGGTCTAATCCTTCGGGCCAGCCCTAGGAGAGCTGTTAATCAGCCCAGTGGTCTGGTGAAACTAAGGTATACTCTCTCTCTATCGGTCTTTGTGTTTTATTTATGTATTTGATTTTTTTCAGTACTACATCTCTTACAAGTGGAGTCGCAAGCCTTTTTTAAACATCCCTGCAAAAACTAAACATAACATGATCTTTTTCTTCCTTCTTATCACAGAAAAGTGAATAATTAATAAATACATTAAATAACTACGAAAAACGCAAGAATTCAGACAAAGCACCACATCTAGTAAAATGACCATAAATTACAGGATACAAAAAAAAAAAATTAAATTAAAAAGAATGATATGGCACATATACTTTCGTGCGTTTACAAAACTAAAGAATGACAGGGGGTACTCTATTGATAAGTGAAATGTGGGATAATTTTATGTAAACCACTTGGCATTTTCGTTCGGATAGTTTTTTTTTTTTTTTTTTAAATACGATCAAACGTTTTGTGTAAGAGTTTACAACAATATCACATAAAATCTCTCTCTCTCTCTCTCTCTCTCTCTCTCTCTCTCTCTCTCTCTCTCTCTCTCTCTCTCTCTCTCTCGCCTTCCGATGTTGCCTTCAGTTCTTTGTTGATATTACCAAGGGAATTTCGGAGCGGACGAATGAGGTGGTATTGCCGCATTCCGCTCACAAATGAAATTGTTCCTGGTTTAATAACGACCAGCGACTGTGAGCGCATAGTTTTATGTGTGCGCGCACGCAAGCAAACACCCTCGCATGTGTAAACAGGTGCGTAATTGCTTCGCAAACTAAGCAGAGGTGAGGTTCCCGGAAGGTTTCTACAGAGGGAAAGGTTAAAGACGAAATATATGTAAATTTATATATATATATATATATATATATATATATATATATATATATATATATATATATATATATATATATATGCATACACACACACACATATATATATATATATATATATAAATTAATATATATTTCATATTTAACTTTTCCTCTGTAGAAACCTTCCGGGAACGTCACCTCTGCTTAGTTTGCGAAGCAATTACGCACCTGTTTACACATGCGAGGATGTTTGCTTGCGTGCGCGCACACATAAAACTATGCGCTCACAGTCGCTGGTCGTTATTAAAGCTGGAACAATTTCATTTGTGGGCGGAATGCGGCAATATCACCTCATTCGTCCGCTCCGAAATTCCCTTGGTAATATCCACAAAGAACTGAAGGCAATATCGGACGGAGAGGAAAATATTCCAGCCAGAGAGAGAGAGAGAGAGAGAGAGAGAGAGAGAGAAAGAGGGAAAGTAAAGTCGTTTTTATATTCGACTTAAAAACTATTCATTACAGAATTATAATGTAAGAATTCTCTTCGCCCCGGAAGACGCTAAAGACATGCCAAGGTATTTAAGATATTGGGCACTTCAATCTTATTTGCATGTTTCTTGTCATTTCCCCCTCTTCTTCGGCTATTCTATTTTCGAATTCTGCTCTCTAATTCATTTTTTCGATTGACTGCATCGAAAAATACATGTTTAACGAATTAAGTTAATGCTAAGTTTTAACTTTCGCACTAATACTTCGGTAGAGGATTCCCGTATATATATATTTACAAGAGACTTAGATTTTAAAAATCGTGCTGTCCCTTTTAAATACTTACTCAGAGCTGAAGGAACTCTGAATTATTAAAGACTAAGGAAACCGCTCGATAAAATATTTTCAAGGATAAACCACAGGATTTGAAATACCTTGTGAGATACTTACTAGTGATGAATTAGTTGATAAGAGAGTTGGTAAAGAAATTCTGGTACACATGTGATGAATACTGATAGTGCTTTACTAGAATACACACACACACACAAAGAGAGAGAGAGAGAGAGAGAGAGAGAGAGAGAGAGAACAGGACGTGATGATGAAATTTTCCTGAAAAATCCTCGCGACTTTACGATTCTTCCAGCGTTTGTCTCTCTCTTTCTCTCTTTCTCCAATCCTCTCTCTCTCTCTCTCTCTCTCTCTCTCTCTCTCTCTCTCTCTCTCTCTCTCTCTCGCCTGATGTTGCCTTCAGTTCTTTGTTGATATTACCAAGGGAATTTCGGAGCGGACGAATGAGGTGGTATTGCCGCATTCCGCTCACAAATGAAATTGTTCCTGGTTTAATAACGACCAGCGACTGTGAGCGCATAGTTTTATGTGTGCGCGCACGCAAGCAAACACCCTCGCATGTGTAAACAGGTGCGTAATTGCTTCAGAAACTAAGCAGAGGTGAGGTTCCCGGAAGGTTTCTACAGAGGAAAGGTTAAAGACGAAATATATGTAAATTTATATATATATATATATATATATATATATATATATATATATATATATATATATGCATACACACACACACATATATATATATATATATAAATTAATATATATTTCATATTTAACTTTTCCTCTGTAGAAACCTTCCGGGAACGTCACCTCTGCTTAGTTTGCGAAGCAATTACGCACCTGTTTACACATGCGAGGATGTTTGCTTGCGTGCGCGCACACATAAAACTATGCGCTCACAGTCGCTGGTCGTTATTAAAGCTGGAACAATTTCATTTGTGGGCGGAATGCGGCAATATCACCTCATTCGTCCGCTCCGAAATTCCCTTGGTAATATCCACAAAGAACTGAAGGCAATATCGGACGGAGAGGAAAATATTCCAGCCAGAGAGAGAGAGAGAGAGAGAGAGAGAGAGAGAGAGAGAAAGAGGGAAAGTAAAGTCGTTTTTATATTCGACTTAAAAACTATTCATTACAGAATTATAATGTAAGAATTCTCTTCGCCCCGGAAGACGCTAAAGACATGCCAAGGTATTTAAGATATTGGGCACTTCAATCTTATTTGCATGTTTCTTGTCATTTCCCCCTCTTCTTCGGCTATTCTATTTTCGAATTCTGCTCTCTAATTCATTTTTTCGATTGACTGCATCGAAAAATACATGTTTAACGAATTAAGTTAATGCTAAGTTTTAACTTTCGCACTAATACTTCTGGTAGAGGATTCCCGTATATATATATTTTACAAGAGACTTAGATTTTAAAAATCGTGCTGTCCCTTTTAAATACTTACTCAGAGCTGAAGGAGCTCTGAATTATTAAAGACTAAGGAAACCGCTCGATAAAATATTTTCAAGGATAAACCACAGGATTTGAAATACCTTGTGAGATACTTACTAGTGATGAATTAGTTGATAAGAGAGTTGGTAAAGAAATTCTGGTACACATGTGATGAATACTGATAGTGCTTTACTAGAATACACACACACACACAAAGAGAGAGAGAGAGAGAGAGAGAGAGAGAGAGAGAGAGAGAGAGAGAGAGAGAGAGAGAGAGAGAGAGGACGTGATGATGAAATTTTCCTGAAAAATCCTCGCGACTTTACGATTCTTCCAGCGTTTGTCTCTCTCTTTCTCTCTTTCTCCAATCCTCTCTCTCTCTCTCTCTCTCTCTCTCTCTCTCTCTCTCGCCTTCCGATGTTGCCTTCAGTTCTTTGTTGATATTACCAAGGGAATTTCGGAGCGGACGAATGAGGTGGTATTGCCGCATTCCGCTCACAAATGAAATTGTTCCTGGTTTAATAACGACCAGCGACTGTGAGCGCATAGTTTTATGTGTGCGCGCACGCAAGCAAACACCCTCGCATGTGTAAACAGGTGCGTAATTGCTTCGCAAACTAAGCAGAGGTGAGGTTCCCGGAAGGTTTCTACAGAGGAAAGGTTAAAGACGAAATATATGTAAATTATATATATATATATATATATATATATATATATATATATATATATATATATATATATATATATATATGCATACACACACACACATATATATATATATATATATATATATATAAATTAATATATATTTCATATTTAACTTTTCCCTCTGTAGAAACCTTCCGGGAACGTCACCTCTGCTTAGTTTGCGAAGCAATTACGCACCTGTTTACACATGCGAGGATGTTTGCTTGCGTGCGCGCACACATAAAACTATGCGCTCACAGTCGCTGGTCGTTATTAAAGCTGGAACAATTTCATTTGTGGGCGGAATGCGGCAATATCATCATTCATTCGTCCGCTCCGAAATTCCCTTTGGTAATATCCACAAAGAACTGAAGGCAATATCGGACGGAGAGGAAAATATTCCAGCCAGAGAGAGAGAGAGAGAGAGAGAGAGAGAGAGAGAGAGAGAAAGAGGAAAGTAAAGTCGTTTTTATATTCGACTTAAAAACTATTCATTACAGAATTATAATGTAAGAATTCTCTTCGCCCTGAAGACGCTAAAGACATGCCAAGGTATTTAAGATATTGGGCACTTCAATCTTATTTGCATGTTTCTTGTCATTTCCCCCTCTTCTTCGGCTATTCTATTTTCGAATTCTGCTCTCTAATTCATTTTTTCGATTGACTGCATCGAAAAATACATGTTTAACGAATTAAGTTAATGCTAAGTTTTAACTTTCGCACTAATACTTCGGTAGAGGATTCCCGTATATATATATTTACAAGAGACTTAGATTTTAAAAATCGTGCTGTCCCTTTTAAATACTTACTCAGAGCTGAAGGAACTCTGAATTATTAAAGACTAAGGAAACCGCTCGATAAAATATTTTCAAGGATAAACCACAGGATTTGAAATACCTTGTGAGATACTTACTAGTGATGAATTAGTTGATAAGAGAGTTGGTAAAGAAATTCTGGTACACATGTGATGAATACTGATAGTGCTTTACTAGAATACACACACACACACAAAGAGAGAGAGAGAGAGAGAGAGAGAGAGAGAGAGAGAGAGAGAGAGAGAGAGAGAGAGAGAGAGAACAGGACGTGATGATGAAATTTTCCTGAAAAATCCTCGCGACTTTACGATTCTTCCAGCGTTTGTCTCTCTCTTTCTCTCTTTCTCCAATCCTCTCTCTCTCTCTCTCTCTCTCTCTCTCTCTCTCTCTCTCTCTCTCTCTCTCTCTCTCTCGCCTTCCGATGTTGCCTTCAGTTCTTTGTTGATATTACCAAGGGAATTTCGGAGCGGACGAATGAGGTGGTATTGCCGCATTCCGCTCACAAATGAAATTGTTCCTGGTTTAATAACGACCAGCGACTGTGAGCGCATAGTTTTATGTGTGCGCGCACGCAAGCAAACACCCTCGCATGTGTAAACAGGTGCGTAATTGCTTCAGAAAACTAAGCAGAGGTGAGAGGTTCCCGGAAGGTTTCTACAGAGGAAAGGTTAAAGACGAAATATATGTAAATTTATATATATATATATATATATATATATATATATATATATATATATATATATATATATATATATATATATATATGCATACACACACACACATATATATATATATATATATATATAAATTAATATATATTTCATATTTAACTTTTCCCTCTGTAGAAACCTTCCGGGAACGTCACCTCTGCTTAGTTTGCGAAGCAATTACGCACCTGTTTACACATGCGAGGATGTTTGCTTGCGTGCGCGCACACATAAAACTATGCGCTCACAGTCGCTGGTCGTTATTAAAGCTGGAACAATTTCATTTGTGGGCGGAATGCGGCAATATCACCTCATTCGTCCGCTCCGAAATTCCCTTGGTAATATCCACAAAGAACTGAAGGCAATATCGGACGGAGAGGAAAATATTCCAGCCAGAGAGAGAGAGAGAGAGAGAGAGAGAGAGAGAGAGAGAGAGAAAGAGGGAAAGTAAAGTCGTTTTTATATTCGACTTAAAAACTATTCATTACAGAATTATAATGTAAGAATTCTCTTCGCCCCGGAAGACGCTAAAGACATGCCAAGGTATTTAAGATATTGGGCACTTCAATCTTATTTGCATGTTTCTTGTCATTTCCCCTCTTCTTCGGCTATTCTATTTTCGAATTCTGCTCTCTAATTCATTTTTTTCGATTGACTGCATCGAAAAATACATGTTTAACGAATTAAGTTAATGCTAAGTTTTAACTTTCGCACTAATACTTCGGTAGAGGATTCCTGTATATATATATTTACAAGAGACTTAGATTTTAAAAATCGTGCTGTCCCTTTTAAATACTTACTCAGAGCTGAAGGAGCTCTGAATTATTAAAGACTAAGGAAACCGCTCGATAAAATATTTTCAAGGATAAACCACAGGATTTGAAATACCTTGTGTGATACTTACTAGAGATGAATTAGTTGATAAGAGAGTTCGTAAAAAAATTCTGGTACAAATGTGATGAATACTGATAGTGCTTTACTAGAATACACACACACACACACAAAGAGAGAGAGAGAGAGAGAGAGAGAGAGAGAGAGAGAGAGAGCAGGACGTGATGATGAAATTTTCCTGAAAAATCCTCGCGACTTTACGATTCTTCCAGCGTTTGTCTCTCTCTTTCTCCAATCCTCTCTCTCTCTCTCTCTCTCTCTCTCCCCGTCAACAGTGGAAGAGAAAATGACAATCCGTGATGGCGGGAAGAGAGCATCGGATCCCAGACGGTCACGAAGCACAAACAAGACCTTCCCAAATTTCACGCTCTTTTTTAATTGACTCGTCTCGCGGGCACGTTCATGTGTTTGCGATATAAGCCGACGTTCCCGCTGTCACATTCTGATGTCTGTTTGGACAAAACACGTCGCATAATTTTCCATAATTCCACTTTGTTTTTCATTTTTGCCCACTGGGACCGACGAGCGTGAATCTTTGTTTTATAAGAATGAAGGGGAATGCCTTTTGCAGTTTTCGTATTATGCATTTAAATATGCGCGTGCGAATGCGCATTTGCATACATTTATTTGCTATGTTATTAAAAACTTGAGAAGTTTTATTTTCGAAATGAATGGAGAAACTTATTACTCTGTTGTAAAAATTCATTTATATTATCTAAAATGAACTGGAGACTATATCGGGCGTTGATTAAAATTTCCATCCAAAGTGTGTGTGAGAGAGAGAGAGAGAGAGAGAGAGAGAGAGAGAGAGAGAGAGAGAGAGAGAGAGAGAGAGCAAAAATCTTTTTTTTCGTATCTCTGTCTAGGAATAAATAAACATATATTTATATATGTTTATATACAGTATATATATATATATATATATATATATATATACAGTATATATATTTATATTTATATATTTATTTATTTCTAGACAGAGATATGATGATTCAATATTCTATAAAGAGAAAGTGCGTTTGCGAATCCAACGGCATTTAGAGATATGCATAAGAATGCATATAAAAACACATACATCTGCTGATGAGATTTATGTCATACCAGCACTTTCTTACGTGTTACTGAAAGTACTTCGGTCCAACAAACGTAACGTGCCTCGACCGTAACGTCCTCGCGAAGTGGAACTTCTCCTTCCACGTATCCCGTCGTATTGAGACGATATGAAATGTTTATATCGCATTTTACGACTTAATGATGCTATACGGTATGCTTTTATGGGCACTAAACAGGGGCACGAATACCCGTTCCGAGGTTGTTTCTCGGTACAGTTAATAGTACCGAATTGTCGCGATGTTTTCAAAGAAGGAAGATTATGACTGGCCTTTAAGACTTTCTGAAATGGTATTTTGGTGACGACTGAAGGAGCTTTCGGAAGGATGATCCTGAGGAAGACTAGAGGAGATTAGAATAAAAAATAAAAAGAAAGAATATTAGGTTTGTTAAAAAGAGAACAGAAGAGTTGTCCTTATTCCTGTCCCCGTTTGTTGTTCCGTGAATGACTTTTTCTTCTTTGAATTGTTCGGATGGACGGTTTTTTTATGCGTTGTTTTGCTTTCTTTTCAAGTGTTCTTGGGATGACCTGAATTATTTGTATATAATATAATGATTTGTATATATATATATATATATATATATATATATATATATATATATATATTATATATATATGAAAACAGACATACATATATATATATATATTATATATATATGAAAACAGACATACATATATATATATATATATATTATATATACGTATATATTAGATTATACATATATTTAAATACAGTATATATATATATATATATATATATATATATATATATATATATATATATATATATATATATATATATATATATATATATATATATATATATATAGAGAGAGAGAGAGAGAGAGAGAGAGAGAGAGAGAGAGAGAGAGAGAAAAGAGAGAGAGAGAGAGAATTTAAAAATGATACTTACAGAATGCTGGCATTCTTCATGAGGAATACTCTAACACAACTCGAGTGATCGGCCGTCGCAACAAAACTTACACTCGCTCCCCCCCCCCCCAAAAAAAAATATAAACGAAAGACAAAGGTTTAAAAGGAAGCCAAAGGCATGTGCTATGAATAATACATCGGGAGAGAGAGAATCTTTGATGCACGTAGGCCTAGAAAAAGTACGACTTCCCTCCATCCCGTTCTCCCAGGAGATGTAAATTCTGAAGCTTGTCTTGTTGAGTTGTATGACTTTTTTTACAACCTTCGCATCGCCCAAATAAAGAATTTCTTGCAATATCTGGAAAAGTATTTGTCTGACCTAGATGCTAATGGAGGTGGAGGTTTGACGGCGTAAATACGCGGGAAAGAATTGGGTATTTTAATTCTGTCAGTTGGCTTAGGAATGTGACGACCCTATTTTTGGAAGCTACAGTCAGTCTAAGCGGTGTGCCGTGGCTGAGTGGTACAGCTCTCGAATCGTATGTGTGGGAGGTCCATGGTTCGTTCTGGGCCTACCGCCCATCGGTCCGTCCAGCTAGGCTGTATGCTAGGCGTCAAGGTCAATGGTGTGGAGCTACCAACCTCATCCCTAAAGATTTACTAAGGATAAGAATGTTGCATCCTTCTGACGTCACACACTTAAACCTTAAATAAAATAGAAAACTACCAAGGCTAGAAGGCTGCAATTTGGTATATTTGATGGTTGGAGGGTGGATGATCAACATACCAATTTACAGCTCTCTAGCCTCAGTAGTTTTTAAGATCTGAGGGAGGACAGAAAAAGTGCGGACAGACAAAAGTGCAGACAGAATAAAGCGCGGTCGGACAGACAAAGCCGGCACAATGGTTTTCTTTTCAGAAAACTAAAAACAGTAAGATGATTAAAGAGCAAATTATATTTTAAACGCCCCCGCTGCTTAGGAAACCATATTAACGGTTTGAAAGAGACTTATAATTTTTAATTAACTTATTATTTAGAAAAACTTAAGGAGATTAGAGATGGAATATAATTAAGGCGCCAATGAGGTCAACAAGATTAAATTATTCCCTTATCATTTGTTTTACTTTAGGTAATGTAAAAAGTATATACAAAAACATTGCATTTTGCAATACCTGGTCGTCATGAGAACCGAGTAATGTGATGGCAAACTTTTTTTAAAATTATTTTTTCGGGGTCGTCTCAGATCATAGAGAGAGAGAGAGAGAGAGAGAGAGAGAGAGAGAGAGAGAGAGAGAGAGAGAGAGAGAGAGAGAGAGAGAGAAAGTTTGGGGGCTGGGAATCTGCTTACGAAGGTTTCATTATGTTTCATAAACTCTCTTGGGGAGAAAAACTTTTACCTGGTGGATCCGTTACAGGGAGGGATTGAATGATACCGAGAGAGAGAGAGAGAGAGAGAGAGAGAGAGAGAGAGAGAGAGAGAGAGAGAGAGAGAGAGAGAGAGAGAGAGAGAGAGAGAGAATTAGAATAGGAGAGAGACAAATGATAAATGATTAAAATGAAAACTTGAGACATTATGAAAAGTACATTGAGAGGGAAATATAATTGGAAAAAGTAAGGAAAGACCGTTTGAATGAGAGAGATTATTATTATTATTAAAGTAGTTTAACCAGACCACTGAGCTGACTATCAGCTCTCATAGGGCTGGCCTGAATGAGAGAGAGAGAGAGAGAGAGAGAGAGAGAGAGAGAGAGAGAGAGAGAGAGAGAGAGAGAGAGAGAGAGAGATTTTAACAAGAGTTTGGAGTAAAGAAGAAAATGTAATAGGAGAGAGGAAGAATAATAAGTAGTCGGAGAGGGCATATTAGAAAGAGATAATTATATTACTTTGACAGTCGTTAACACACGAACCAAGAAATGGTATGATGTTGATGACGATGATTTATAGTGATCATACACTCTTAACGATTATGTCAATTTCCTTAGTATTGAATTGAATTGAATTGAGTATAGAATTGAGGTCGAAGGCCAAGCAATGGGACCTATGAGGTCATTCAGCGCTGAAACGGAAATTGACAGTAAAAGGTATTGAAAAGGAAATTGACAGTAAAATTCTCCTACGGGGAATTTCTTTAGTAGGAATGTCAATTTATGGACCCTCTGAAAAGAAGATTAAAGTGATATCCTAACATTTTTCATTTTGCTAATTTTGAATCAGAATAAAAAAATTTGTAAACACGTCTTTGCAGCTTGTTAATTCAACGAGTTTGCAACAGATGTTTAAAGGGTCACTTGTTCGTGCAAAATTTGCAAATACCTTTACACCAGCTGAGTAGGAATTAACTGATTTTTCTCCTGAATCCCTCAGGACTTTTACATGCTTTTAGTTAACTTGACGTCTGTCTGTCTGTCTGAATGTCTGTTTGGGTCAAATCTCGTAACTGAATTCTTTTTTTTTTTTTACTCACGCACATAGGCCTATTTAAAGTATTACGAGAAGGAGCGAGTTCGAATTACTTTCAATGCGATTAAATTAATTAAGAATGGACAGTTACACTCGAATCCTTCGTTATCATCTCACAACTAATGAAAATACATCAACGTGAGGAAATATTGAAACTGGTTTTACGGCAATTTCTTTGGAATGGATTCAGCACCTCTCGTTTAAATGGCAAGATTTCGAAAAGAAAATGAAAATGAGCTCAGCTCCAATGTCTTAAGGCTCTATTTACGTCAGGCTCAAAATTCCCCTTAAATTGATGAAAGCTCTAAAGGACTCAGCTGTAGAGAAAACGTGAGTGAGTGACTTTGTGATTTTAGCCCGAGCCGAGAAGGAGCCGAGACTGTGTTCTTGGAGGATTACAAGAAGCAAACACGGCTGCAATTACGCCGAGTAATTAGCGTTATGAATTGCCGGCAAGTCATAGGCTAAGTGGCATTACCGGAATTGCCATCACGTGCCGCTGTCTTTCATCAAAGCAAACGGCCGTTACGCCCACGTGATGCTGATGTCCAGGGGGTGGGGAGGGGAGGGGAGGAGGGAGGGAGGGATAATGATGGCTCTCCCTCCTCCAAGACTAATTTCGTGTTCTTAACCAAACGTGGCTCATTAGCTTGCACCAGGACTCTCTCTCTCTCTCTCTCTCTCTCTCTCTCTCTCTCTTGATATAAAGTGGCCTCTGGACTTCCAAGAATAAACGTGATTTTGAGATAATTCATTTATAATTTAAAATAATTTAGAGAATTCATATTCGAAATAATAATAATAATAATAATAATAATAATAATAATAATAATAATAATAATAATATTATTATTATTATTATTATTATTATTATTATTATTATTATTATTATTATTATTATTATTATTATGGAAAATATATATATATTGATAGAAAAAACTGAAGAAAATAAAAATGGAAAATCCATTAAGATCTGAAACATTCTTACTGCTGTTTTCTGTTTTCAACAACATCATTCTAACATTTTATAATCATGGAAAAATCCCAGATCCATAGTATAGATACCAGCTGAAAATTCGAACTCTACGAACTCTCCCCTTTCCAGCGGTATAATGTCACATTTGCATCAATTCATAATTATGGAAAACTGATAAATACCAAATTCCATAAGTCCCCCAGTATACACACCAAAAGAAGACTCGAAGTCCTAGTAATCGTCAGTTTAGCAATATCATTTCACCACTTTGTAAGTACGGAAAACTCCCAAGTGCAGAGATTCACAAAGGACCTCAGTCGAAAAATAAACAGGAGGAAAACTAGAATTCTTAACAAAAGTCTCAGTTTAGCAATACCACTTATTATATAATTCATAAGTGGAAAACTCGTAAATGCGAAGATCCACAAAGGACCTCAGTTAAAAGATATATAAGAGGAAAACTTGAGTTCTTGACAGTCGTCCGATTTTAGCAATATCGTTTTACCAATTTGTAAATATGGAAAACTCCCGAATTTGAAGATCCACAAAGGGCCATAGTAAAAAAAATGTTAAAGGGAAAACTCTAATTCTTAACAGTCGTCTCATTTTAGCAATATCATTTTACAAGCATATAAGTGGATAACTCGTGAATGCAAAGATCCACAAAGGACCTCCGTTATAAAACATACAGGAGGAAAACTAGAATCCTTAACAGTCGTCCCGCTTTAGAATTACCATTTTATCAAACTGTAAGTGGAAAACTCCCAAATGCACAGATCGACAAAGGGAAAAAATCGAAGGAAAACTCGAATCCCTAACAATCTCAGAACGACGACCAGACCGGAACTCAGAAACGCCGAGAACATAAGGCTTTGCCGATGATTGGCGTCAAAAGGGTTTCGGGAGCTTTTGTGTAGTTCGCCGACAAACTCTTCAGAGAATCATCAAAGTAAAGGGCCACGTTGTTTCATTTTTACCTGTTTTTGTTTTTCCTCCCCTTTTTAACCATTAGCCATGAAAGGCTTCTTCCGGGAAGTTTTGCTTTAGTAAATGGTGGTAGAAGAAGCCTTTACCACAGAGGCACGCATGTACTTGCTTACAAGGCCTTGTAGATAAATTGAGCACTATATTACGCGTAGGGTGAATCTACAACATGTCATAAACGCTTCCGCAACTTCTTGCATACACATCCCTAACAGACTGGCAACAATTCAGTGAGTGTAGTCGGATAATGAATCTTTGGCAAATGCTGGATAATCGTATGAAGCATTATTTGGGATTACCACTATGTCGCTGACTTGTATTCGATATGTTTGTGATGTGTTTATGATAAGTTGCTGGCATGTGTTTAAGACATGTTTTAATGTAGTGTGGACGCATCATTACATCTGTTAGAGTATTCTAATTATACGACGAGATAAGAGTAAAGAGTTGTATAGATATTATAACAAAAAACTAATATACATGTATAAAATACAGACTAGATCTTAATAAAATAGTTAAAAATGCCTTTACAGTTCTGTTAGTTCAGGCCTGAATATTATTATCATAAATAACGAAAAGTTTAAGTAAATCTTAATTCAGATGTTTTTAAATCGCTATGGCAAGAAATACCTAACTAATTAATGGTTCTAGGAATTGTTACCAGAAGTCATATTTTTTAAGAAACCTCCGTACAAGTTCACCTAACAATGCAGAGGGCTTTTTCTACGTTAATGGTCTCCACAGTCATGAAATTTCATTACTTTTCTGTTAAAGATTCTAATATGTATATTGTCTATCGAAAAACAAGTTGATAATAGTTACAGCATACGTTTTCACAGTTTCACGAATCTCATGCTCGACTAAATATTTGCACCAAGGAGAAAATTGTCTACCTGCCTGGATAAGATACAACTATGTCGTTCGTCGTTAAATACGGAACATACAAACTTTTATAAACATGACTAAGTAGGATTTGCATTTGATGTGGTGCTAACAAACAAAACAAACACATGAGTTACGCAGGCATCTTTCACTTTAAGTTTTCTGTTAAAGGAAATTATTGTGCCGGCTTTGTCTATCGTTCGGCACTTTATTCTGTCCGCACTTTTTCTGTCCGCCCTCAGATCTTAAAAACTACTGAGGCTAGAGGGCTGCAAATTGGTATGTTGATCATCCACCCTCCAGTCATCAAGCATACCAAATTGCAGCCCTCTAGCCTCAGTAGTTTTTATTTTATGTAAGGTTAAAGTTAGTCGTACTCGTGCTTCTGCCAACTATATAGGACAGGCCACCACCGGGCCGTGGTTAAAAATTCGTGGACCGCGGCTCATACAGCATTATACCGAGACCACCGAAAGATAGATCTATTTTCGGTGGCCTTGATTATACGCAGTAGCGGCCGTACAGATAACTCGATTGCGCGCAAGAAGCTTCGGTGCATTTTTTACTTATTTTCATAGCTTTCACTTTTCAGCTTTCTTTCTCCCTCTTCATCTGCCTTCGGGCTTGGCCTAACATTGGGCGTTAAGCGACCATTCCCGCTGGCCTTTGCTCCCGAGCAAAAAACGGATGATCATGAAAAGAAAGACAGGCGGACTTACTGCGCAGACACACGCAAACACGCATGCGCGGACGTCAATGCAGAATGTTAGACCGATGCTTCGACCAACGCGCGATATTACACTTGAACGACTCCTTTCGCAAAGGTAAAGCTCCAGACACTTTAGGTAATGGAGTCTATCGACGACTTGTCAGTTCGCGTATATATCCCCGGAGGAAGCGGCGGGAAAACGACGAAGGAGGAACGATCTTTGTTTCTGCATTTTCTGAGCGGCAGACGTTTTCCTGGCTCGGCGCTTTTCAGTAGTAAAATGGACAGATTTGGGGTTTCCTTTCCTTTTTTTTTAAAGATTACCTGTTGGTGAAAGTTTACGATTCGTATTCGGGTCAGCTGCTCGAGGTGTTTTTTTTTTTTTTTTTTACACAGGCATAAGAATTTATTTATATACCGTTGAAGGGATCAAGTAAAGTGATTTGTGCCTATTCTTTATTCATGTAACGTGAGAAGTCCAAATCAAAATATCATTACATACAGCCGTGCATCATATAACTATGTTTGCTTAAATCTATCATGATTTGAAATAAGGCGTAAATTCTGACTTACTGGTTAAGAGGGACTGGCAACTTTTCATGCAATGAATTACTCCCTATTTTGTTCTACCCGAAGATTAGAAGAAAGAAACTTTGAATTAAACAGACGAATACTAAATATTATAGCCACGACTTTTTCTTTCCAACAGGTATGTTATTTGGTAAACCATACCACTAATTACAGGGGAACAACATGAATCACAAATTTAATATACGTTCCTTACGTTTATTCAGTTTGTAAATGACAGGAAAATTTCCATAAGGTACACGAGAATAAAGAAAGCTTACCTTCTGAAAATTTATCGATTACATTTGCCTTACCTTTTGTTACTTTACAACTCACTCATTTTATGTCTTATGATCTGATAACGAAGGCACTGCGCCGCCACTAACTTTATCGTTTGCAGATGTTAACTATGGAGGAAAAAAGGAATTAAAGTTATGACATGTAAGCTCTCTTCCGATTCACAATTAGGCCAATATTGGAATGGTGGGAGTCAATGAATCGCACAGAAACGTAACGATTCCAATGTCTAAGTGGATTCTAAGCTTTAATAATAATAATAATAATAATAATAATAATAATAATAATAATGATAATAATAATAATAATAATAATAAATTATTATTATTATTATTATTATTATTATTATTATTATTATTATTATTATTATTAAAGCTTAGAATCCACTTAGACATTGGAACTGTATTAGGAATAAACCTCTTTGAAAAAATAAACATTTTCATGATAATAATAATAATAATAATAATAATAATAATAATAATAATAATAATAATAATAATAATAATAACAACACTGAATTTTATTGATTTTTTTTTCTTAATTTTCCATCAATTTTATTCTTCATATTCCAGTTGGCAAAGAAAAGTGGAACCCTGAGTCCTTAGAAAGCCGTGATTGAGGGAAACGACTAAAGAAGGGAGTGAGAAAAATGATGGGATTTGACCCCGCCTCAAGGAAGGAAGGAATGAATGAAGAGAGGTGGATGTTAAATGAAGCCAGGATAACCGGGAGGTAAGTTTATTTTATTTATTTATTTGTTTTTGTTTAGCTCACCCAGTCCATCTCATCACCGGTATTATTTTAAGTGTTCAGAGGATGAAACAAAGGGGCCATTGACTTGAAATTCAAGCTTCCAAAAAATATGGTGTTCATTAGGAAGAACTAATAGGAGGTAAGGGGAAGTGCAGAAACAGGAGATTTCACTTATTGAAAAATAATGAATTAATACATTAACAGACTGATAAAAATGTTCTAAAATGCAAGGAGAATAGTATTAGTTCCAACTGAAGCATCAAAGACAAAGTACCCACCCTACGGCGTCGGGTATTTGGGCACTGGGTTACATGTGTTTGGAACCAGCTATTCAATGTACCAACAACAGAATTCTAACGATCACAAAAATGCCTCAAAAACAAAAGGGGAAAATAAGTGACAGCGTGATATTAACGTTCCGAGGCCGAATAAAAATCAAGATAAAATTCAAGGAATGAAATAACTTAACAGCATAAAGGATTAGAAAATAATTAGTGGCCCTATAAATGAAACTGTTGGCTCTTTTCTTGCCAAAAAGTGGAATGAAGCAGAGGTGACTGAACATAAGCATTTCCGGGAAAATAAACCTTAACGTTAAAATAAACCTTTTGTTAAGACATACTTTATATGACAAGAATTCCAGATAAAATAAACCCTTTTGTTTAAAAGATTGCTTATATACAGAGTAACATTCCAGGTACACTAAACCTTTCCGGTAAAACAAACCTGTTCGAGAAAATAAACCTCTGGTGGAATAAACCTCTTTGAGAAAATAAATATTTTTCATAGTATACAGAAGGGAAAACTCATTAGTCAGCGGTACATTTATTTCTCTAATTTGATGTTAATATACCCGGAAGATTTGGTGGATGAGATTTTAATGGGGATATCGCTGGAAAAAAAATTTTTCCAGCCCATTTTAATTGACTATCAATTTCGCCCTCATTACATTTGTTTAGTAATTCTAATGGAATATTGTGATCAATTATATTATGAAAAGAGGAAAAATAAGTCAAAATAAAGATTATGGCGGTTTATATATAATAAAGAACTTGCCAACAAAGATTATGATAATTCGGTAATTCGTAAGGGTAAAAAATAGCGATTATAACATTTTGTATTAGGAAAATAACTCGAGCGTTGCTGACTATCTTATCAATATTTCATCTGAATTCTTAATTCATGATATTACGTTAAGAGTGGAGGTCAAACTCTTATCGTAATATCTTGATGAATTAAGTACACGGATGGAATACTGATAAGATAGTCACAAATACTCGACTTATTTTCCTTATACGAAAGGTCATAATCGTTATTTTTTCCTTAATGAATTGCCATAATCTTTGTTGACAAGTCCTTTTATTATATATAAACCGCCATAATCTTTCTTTCTGTCCTATTTTCCACATTTTCATAATATAACGAGTCACCACATTTCGTGGAAACCGCCAGCAGCGGCCCAACCCTTCTCGTCTAGCAAAAATAAGCAAGATAATTTCCTACTGTCTTTCGTCTTCTTCTTCTTCTTCTTCTTCTTCTTCTTCTTCTTCTTCTTCTTCTTCTTCTTCTTCTTCTTCTTCTTCTTCTTCTTCTCGAGAAATTTACAAGAACTGACAAGTCGTCGATGTATTCCATTAACCTAAGTCTCTAGCGCTTTGCCCTGGCGAAAAGATTTCTCCAAGTGGAATGATGCGTTTAGCTGGTGTTGTCTTCATTCTGCTGTCAGAGCGAATGTTTGGCTACTGTTTTTTCTATAGTGAATTTCTGTTTTTTTTTTTATCATTTTGAGGAAATAGAAAAATAAGTCTTGATGAACGTATGCATACGAGTATGTATGTCTGTTACTTCCTTTTTTTTTTATCATGGGTTTCTGTCTTTTAATTCAAATAATTTTGCGAAAACAAACAAACAAAAATCTAGGTTTTTATGAATATTCATATGTACATATGTTACTTCTTCAGTAAAAGCGAAACCTTTCTCTTGTGTTCGAGATGAATAAAATACCTTTTTTTTTTTTTTTTTTTTGTAAAGTTAACCAGGAACTTTAGAGGGTTTTGTCTCATATCCTGCATTTCTCTATTGGAGTTCCATATCTGTTTCTAATTATCATTAAAAGAAAAGATCTTTGACACCCGAAAAAAATTCTTTCCCAGCTGTCAGTTTGAAGAGAGAAATAACTTTGGTCTTTACCTCTCTATGAATTACATCAAAAAAAAAAAAAAACCTCTCGGGAACAATTTTTCTCTTTCACACGTCCAAGAAAACACAGTATAAAAGAAGTTTTTTTTTTTTTATGTCGCTCAGGGTTAATAAAGCCACGCGAAGAATAACAATACTTTTTTATGGCCTCTTAACAGAACGTCACCTTTCGGACTCATAACAGGGAGGTTTTATAACCGTAGGGAATCCCTGAGACGCTGTCATAGAAAAGTTGTAAAAAAAAAAGTTCGACAGCAGTCAGCAAAAAAAAAAGGCTTCGACTCGACTTTCCCCTAAATACTTTTGGTCCCTCTGGAAGTGAATTTGACTTCGTCGTTCGAAAAGTAATGGAGGTGTCTTTCAGTGCAAAAGTTATTCTAAAAAAAATGCAACTAAATGTATATAAGATATAGGAACGTTCGCAATTGTTTGATGGCACTAAAGAAAAGCAATCAATTGCTTCTGTACAAAAGTTATTCTAAAATGCAACGAAACTCGCATAGCATATAGGAGCCCTAAAGAAAGACAATTAAATGCAGCGAAATTTAAATAAGATAAAGGAACAAAACAGAAAGTAAATAACATAATGAAATGGAATGGAATATAGGATTTTGGCCAAAGGCCAGGCACTGGGACCTATGAGGTCATTCAGTGCTGAAACGGAAATTGACAGTAAATAAGGTTTGAAAGGTGTAACAGGAGGGAAACCTCAAAGCAGTTGCACTATGAATCAATTGTTAGGAGAGGCTGGAAAGTAAGATGGAGGAAAGAGAACATGAAGGAGGTACAATAAAAGGAACGAAAGAGGTTGCAGCTAGGAGCCGAAGTGGTGCTGCAAAGAACCTTCAGTAATGTCTACAGTGCACCGCACGAGGAGCACTGACGGCACTACCTCCCTACGGGGAATAACATAATGGAACACATATAAGACTGGTGACACAAAAGTTATTTTAAAACTCGACAAAATGTAAATAAGATAGTGAAACACATATCTGACAGGTAACAACAAAGAAAGAATTAACGGCCGTGTCTGTTTATTCTCTCTTTTTTTTTTTTTTTATTCTGCGTTCTATCTCTTCCAACATTTACCCTTTTGTTTCGAGTGCCATTATCACTCCAGTTTCCATTTTCTCCTCCTGACTTCCCAGACAATGCATCGAGAAAATGTTTTTCCCAATTTTTACCCCAACAACGTTTTTCTTCCACTTAATCCACTATTCCTAAGGAACCAACAACACCCCACCCCTCTCTCTCTCTCTCTCTCTCTCTCTCTCTCTCTCTCTCTCTCTCTCTCTCGAATTCTTCGTGGTTCTTCTGCGCTCGGGCAATTTCACTCGACAACTCGCCCAATGGAATCAAGGAAGTGTTTTTATTTTTCCCTTATTTTTTTTTTTATTTCTTTCCGCCAGAATTCGGAGGAAATGTGGTCGAGTCTGTA
>NC_089758.1:24874233-24879233 GCF_040412425.1 Macrobrachium rosenbergii
AAGTTTCCTATCTAAATTAGTAAGTTTCATAATTTAATTAGTAAGTTTCATATTTAAATTAGCGAGTTTCATATTTAAATTGGCAAGTTTCATATTTAGATTAGCAGTTTTCATATTTCAGTTAGCAAGTTTCATAATTTAATTTGTATGTTTCGTATTTAAATTAGCAATTTCCATATTTTAATTAGCAAGTTTCATAAAGGCCACAAGATATTTTTCAAAATAAAAAGCAAGTGTATTCAGTAGGCGAAGAGTTTTTGAGAACGCAAAAATCGTATGATTTAAAACTGGAATTATTAAGCAAATTGTCCCCATTGCATCTTAACACTGGACAGAAGATATTTAATGTTTAATTGCTTTACCATGCTGTATGTTGCATATGCAAGATATTGGGATATCAGCTGATTTAATTTCTCTTTTTTATGATATGAAAATCACACAACTGGTCGATGATAATTAGGATGTGAAGGATGAAAGAAAGTGTTGGATATTACGAGAAAAATTGCAAATGAATCCCTCTGCCAATTTTTATATAAAATGGATGCACTAAAAACAGTCAAGTTGTCAATTGAAAGTTCAACACACTTCATTTGAGACCAAACAAAAGGACCAATTCCTGAGTTATCTCGCCAGTGAATGATCATTTGGAGGCACAACCAACAGCCAAGCTCGAAGCTCGGGAATACGACCGTCCCGTCCTTACAGCGAAAAGAAAACTTTACGAGATCATAATATTTGCGTACGAGACGTCGTTTGAAGGAAGAGAAACATTTTCAGAGAAGGAAAAACAGAGAGACGTACAGAGGAACATCAACGCGATACTGAGGCTAGTAGGAGGGGAGGGGATGAGAAGAAAAGGGGGGGGGGGAGATGGAGGGTGGGGGGTTGTTTTCAGTGCGCGTTTCTTCCGTTTGGAATGGGTCTCTCCGCGAGGGCCTCGCCCACAAAAAAATTTGCATAAATCTTTTTTTTTTTATTTCAGGTTATGTCAATATTGGTTCTCAAGACGTGGAGAGGTGTTTTTCTTTAGTGGGGAAATGTTACTGTTACTAATTCTGCTATTTCTATTACAGTACGGCTACTAATATTGCCATTACCTACTAATCCTGCTGCTGAGAAGTGGAATAAATTCTGTTATTTTGATAGTTAAGGATCAGTCAAAAGGCAAAAGAGTTTAATAATCGGGAGGAGGGATTTCATTCCTATAATTCTGTTTTGTTTGTTTACATTGATTGCTTTTATGAATCATCCCTTCCGTTGCTCTTTATTTTTTTCAATATGCATATTTTTCATTCTTGTAAGAAAACTTTATTTTGTACGTGGATTAAAAAAAAAACTTACTTCACAAAACTTTATTTTGAGTCAATTTTGCCGTGAGATATATACACCGTTATTTAACAAAAAGGCGACGATTATTATTTGTGATGGGTGTTTAGTAAATAAAGAAAAAAGTCCATTGACAATATATAAATGAAAGGACTAAAATATTCCCGCTCAGCGAATTGTAAAGATTACAAAAAAATAATCAGTTATCTTTAACCTTACTGTATAATAACGAGAAATTTCACATGGGTGGTGGGAAATAAAATAAAACTAATCAAAAGAAAGTATATTCCACTCAGACGATAAGAAGCTGAAGATGTGATAAGAGGAAGTAGAGATTCAAGATAAAATAGGAATATCTGCCAAAAAAAAAAAAAAAGCGCGCGCGCGCACACACAAACAATACAAGATAAAATAAGAATATTGACAATAAAACACAAAAGAAAAACACCCACACTGAATACCCGATAATTCCCACATCCCTCAGAAAGGAGAAAGTAAAAAAAAAAAAGAAAAAATTCACATGCAATGAATCCTAACGGGAAAAGAATCACAGAAAAAGACCTTATCAGTGTTTATCGAGGCGGTAATGTCGTCGCAGCGAATTGGGATAAAAACAGAGTGAAACTGAGAGATATTGATAGTTCGGCGGACATATTGATTATCAGGTTTATTCGAGTGCTCTCCCACGCTTTTCTGGGTCAATTCTGGGGCAATTGTAGAACCTGTGCCCCGCTTTGTTCCTGTTCTTTACTGTATATTGTTATGAGAGAGAGAGAGAGAGAGAGAGAGAGAGAGAGAGAGAGAGAGAGAGAGAGAGAGAGAGAGAGAGAGAGAGAGTCTAGCTTGCAGAAGTAACAAAGAAAAACTAGGAGAGACTGAGTACAAAGCTGCGAGAGAGAGAGAGAGAGAGAGAGAGAGAGAGAGAGAGAGAGAGAGAGAGGACTACTTAGCATGAAGTAAACTAGGAAAAGCTGAGAACTTAGTACAAAGCTGAAAGAGAGAGAGAGAGAGAGAGAGAGAAAGAAGAGAGAGAGAGAGAGAGAGAGAGAGAGAGAGAGAGAGAGAGAGAGAGAGAGAGAATAACATTTTGTGTACAGGTGCTTCAGGGTAGATTCGAAAAGATGGAAATAAATAAGTCTCAGTTACGATTTTTTTAAGTTATATAAAAACCAATCTCTCTTCTTTGTCTTGTGGTGACGTATATATTTCATAATTTGAATATAAATTTGAGAAACCAGCAACAAACTCTGTAGAATATCTGTATAAATACTTGTTTTTATTTCTCAGCTGTAACTACTGCTTTTACTACTTAATGCCGAGAGTTATCTGACAGTTAGCATGAATACTGAATGCAATATTTACTTGCCACTCTGTTTACCAAAGCCATGATGTTTTCTGTGCCCAAAGGTTAAAGGAACGGCCACCTTAATGCCCTTTTCTAGCCCAGGCTCGTAGAAAAGAAACAAGTAATAAAAAGCGCGAAGTTTCTTCGGCGCAATCGAGTTTTCTGTACAGCTTATAATCAAGGCCACCTAAAATAGATTTATCTTTCGGTGTTCTAGGTATAATGCTGTATGAGTGATCCGCGGCCCATGAAACTTTAACCACGGCCCGGTGGTGGACTGGCCTATATCGTTGCCAGACACACCATTATAGCTAACTTTAACCTTAAATCAAATAAAAACTACTAAGGCTAGAGGGCTGCAATTTGGTATGTTTGATGACTGGAGGGTGGATGATCAACATACCGATTTGTAGCCCTCTTGCCTCAGTACTTTTTAAGATCTGAGGGCGGACAGAAAAAGTGCGGACAGAAAAAAGTGCGGACGGACAGACAAAGAAGAACCATGGAGTTAACCGCTAGGGAAGCAATAGTAACGAAAGTTGTGAGCGAAGAAACGAAGGATCATTGGGAGAGTTCCAAAGCTTTTATAATAATTATTTTCTGAGTTACAAAAATGTTGATGATTAAGAGCAGTGGAGGGGATTCTCTGGGGGGGTTCATGAAAAATTGGTGGAGCTTCTCTGGTTTTAATCAAGAAATCCCTCTGCAAGAGTCTGCTTACTTTCAAGAAAAAATGGAAAAATCTAACGCTTCTGACACTTGTAAAAATGATCTTACTTCTTAAAAATTGACTTCGAAGACCTTTAGAAGAAAAGAAATCGTTTTACTCAAATTGAAATCGGTATTACAGATATTCCGTCTTGGGAAGTTGAAACCATTAAGCTTTTCCTTAGTCTCTTTAATAAGTCAGGTTTATCGTTCATTCGACTGATTATTTTTGAGATGAATTGATTTCAAGTTTATTAAGCGTGACAATTACCCATGAAAATAAATATATTTAGCCTCTTGAGGTAACAAGATGAAATCATCAGATAGAAAAAATTGTCCAGTGCCTTAAGAACCAATAATAAAAAAAAAAAAAAAAAAAAAAAAATGACAGATTCATCTGAACACGGAAAGAGCCTCACATCCATTCACTAGCTTTCAGAATCTGAGAAAAAAAGTTTACAGAAAAGAAGAATTTTACTTCAGGTTTTATTTTATTTTTTATTCTTTTATTTTTCTTATTTTGCAAATCGCAATAGATCAATCTCAAGCATCGGCGCTGGAAAATAGAGGGAGAACTTTCTTGCAAAGTCTGACGATGATATACTTGGGGGGCCATTCATCGTGATACTTTCGGGATATCTGGACATTTCAGACTGCCTTCGTTGATTTGACAAGAGAATCGAGGAAAATCTTCTGAGGCAAAGATTTGTGGTGCTTTGAGGGACGCCGGAGAAACGAGATTCGTCAGGAAAAGGCTGAATGTAGGGGTGACCGTTGTTTTGCTCATTTTCCCTGGAGACATCCCTTGTTGTGGAGCACATAAACACACATACACACACACGTACAAACACATATATATGCACATAAATAACATAATAGCCACACAACTTCACTGTGCATATATATTTATATTACTCTTGTTAGGCTTACTGAAGAAGTAGATTGTATGTCTTCAAAAGCTTGTAATTTGCAGATGAAAGAGTCTGGAATCTAAACCAGCTCGACTTATTGAAGCTGACATGATATATATATATATATATATATATATATATATATATATATATATATATATATATATATATATATATATATATATATATATATATATAGATGGACCTTCTGGTATAAATACTGCTTTTCTGTAACTTGTTCTCATTCACTATTTGCCTGAAATATAGCCTTTACTTTCTACATTTTGGCGTTTTTTGGGTTCCTTGTATTTGATGATATATTTATATATATATAAATATATGTATATATATATATATATATATATATATATATATATATATATATATATATATATGTATATATATGGGATACTGAAATTATCACTAAAACAGTATTTCTCTCTTAATAAAGTCTCCTATTCGTCACAAATGGCTCACAAGACTAAGCTTTCTTTAACCATCAGAGAATTTTCAGGCTGAGTCTGACACCCCTAATAATAATAACACACACTCGGCGAGATTTCGCGAGAGAGCGGTGACCCATTTCTGCTGAGTGTGTCAAAAAAAATAACTCCAGGGTCTTTGATGGCAGTAACGAGAACCTTAGCAATAAAGAGAGAGCTATGAAGTCTCTCGAGTGGGGAATATACACTTCGTTCTCTCACGACACG
>NC_089758.1:24884233-24909233 GCF_040412425.1 Macrobrachium rosenbergii
CGCCCCGGGTGTTACTGCTCAATGAACCTAAGAATAATGGAGTCTCAAGACCTATTTTGTAAATTCATTCAAAATACTCCTCAAATGAAGAGATTGCGTCTCAACTTTCACATTTCCTTTTATGGAACTGAATCAGAATATTTCTTATTGCTTTTCTTCACTATGTTTTGTTTTGTTATTACTTAGCTGTACTTCATTGCTATAAGTATTGTTTAGTTATTTCCTATATAATTCAGTCACAAATGTCGGATAAGTTATTTGATATTTCTTTTGCGTTTCTTATGATTTCTCTCTCTGACAACACGTGATCTAAATCTGGTTTATCACCGGGAACACTGTCAAAATAGGACAGGTTTTTCTTGGCAGAATGCTGTTCTGAAAACAAAAATTTTTTTTTTGGTTAGTGGTATATGTTAAGACTTAAATGTAAAAAAAAATGTAGAAAACGAGTAAAAAGAAAGTTAGGTACTTTTGAGCTTACCTGCATGTGATGGGAGAATAAAGTGTAACTGTGCAATTGTAAGTATTAAACAATTCATTATTACTCTCTGATAATACTTCCATAAAGAGTAGTGTGGCTGAGGTAGTTTTTCGAGAGAAAAAGAAATCAGAGAAACAGCACTAACTTCTTACCTTTTTTCGACTAATCTTTAGAGAGAAAAGGAAGATCGAGACAGAGAAATAACAATAAACTTCGTGGCCTTTTCGGTTAATCTTTCGAGAGAAAAAGGAAGAGAAAGGCAGAGAAACAACACTAACACCCTGTCTTTTGGGGCTATTCTTTTAAGTTAAGCATACCTTAGTTTTACCAGACCACTGAGCTGATTAACAGCTCTCCTAGGGCTGGCCCGAAGGATTAGACTTATTTTACGTGGCTAAGAACCAATTGGTTACTTAGCAACGGGACCTACAGCTTATTGTGGAATCCGAACCACATTTAGTGAGAAAAAAGAAGAGAAAGACAGAGAAACAACACTAACTTCCTACCTTTTTGGGTTAATCTTTAGAGAGAAAAGGAAGACGAAGTCAGAGAAACAACACAAACTTCCTACCATTTTTAGCTAATCCTTAGAGAGAAAAGGAAGAGAAAAAGAGAGAAACAGCACTAATTTCCTACCTTTTTGAGCTATTCTTTAGTAAGGAAAGGAAGAGAAAGACAGAGAAACAACATCAACTTCCTACCTTTTTCGGCTAATTTTCAGAGAGAAAAGAAAGAGAAAGACAGAGATGCGACACTAACTTCCTACCCTTTTGGGGTTAATCTTTAGAGAAAAAAAGAAGAGAAAGACAGCGAAACAACACTAACTTCCTACCTTTTTGGGCTAATCTTTAGAGAGAAAAAAAAGGAAGAGAAAGACAGAGAAACATCACTAACTTCCTGCCCTGACGAATTCTAGAGGGTAGACTTCACAAAAGCCTCAGAACCCTCAGAGGCGGAAACCCTTAGGACTGCAATCACTGGCAAAACCTTACGACCTCCCACTTCCCTATTTCTGAGCTTCTGCCACAAAGGATCAGCGTTTTCCCTTTCATGTTTTGAATTTCCCTTAATGAACTGCTGGCTATTCGTGAGGTTTCCGCGGCTGCCGATCGTCAAAATGACATCCAGTTCAGCGGAAAGAAGTTGATTGGGTAGTGTGTCTTTACAAATGTGGTTCAAATGGTGGAAAAGGATGAAATTAGTTTTTTCTATTATTGGTCCTCTCGCTGTGATAGCATAATATATCCACAGGTATTGTTCCCAACCTTGATGGTGATTGTATTAGTTAAAAATGATTACTCAATAATGACGGAAATTATCGTTTAAAATAGAATAGAAATGTACTAGGAAGGTAAAGTTAATTTACGGAGTACGTTCGTATAATATATCATTTATTTTTTTCAAAAGACTTTTGCGGGTTCAATGAATACATTGGAAAATAGCTACAATTATCACAGAAATTGGATAGCGACAGATACGACTGGGCTCTTGATATACTCCTCATATGCACCCTTACTCAGAGCCAAGGCAAGAGCTTATTGATAACCTGTAAGTAGAACTTGTAGACTTTAAAAAAAAAAAAAGAAGGAAATGTCTCGTGAATCTTATTAATTGCTGTTAAATGAATAAGTTCCCCAGACAGACAGGAACTCAGATATATTGTATTGAATATATACTCGATATATTAGGGATATTATATTAAATATAAGCTCGAAACTCGAGGTATGTATTTGAGCCTTCGAGTCTTTAAGGCTGGGAATAACAAAGGCTATGGTTTACTCTCGATTCAAGAAGTAACAAGCTCTTAATGTCTCTAAAACGTAGGGTAAATAAGAGAGAGAGAGAGAGAGAGAGAGAGAGAGAGAGAGAGAGAGAGAGAGAGAGAGAGAGAGAGAGAGAGAGTCCTCGTGCAGGCTAATGAGCAACATTTGCTTGAGAACACGAGATTAGTCTTGGAGGAGAGCCACCATTACTCCCAGAGGGCATCAGCGTCAGGTGGAACTTACGGCCATTTGCCGTGATGAAGGACTCCGGCACATGAAGGCTAAATACTTTAATAAGGCCGCATAACCTGAGACTTGCCCGTAATTCATAACACTAATTACTCAACGGTACTCCAAGTCTCTTCTCGGTTGTTGTGGAACCTGTTCTAGAAAACCTGTTGTGACTTATTCTCGAAAACCTATTGTGACCTACTCTAGAAAACGATGTTGTGACTTACACTAGAAAAACCTATGGTGATCTATTCTAGAAAATCTATTGTGACCTACTCTAGGAAACCTATTGTGACCTGTTCTAGAAATTCTGTTGTGACCTATTCTAGAAAACCTATTGTGGCCTACTCTGGAAAGCGATACTGTGACCTACTCTAGAAAACGATATTGTGACCTATTCTAGAAATCCTATTGTGACACATTGTAGAAAATCTATCGTGACCTATTCTAGAAAACCTATTGTGACCTACTCTAGAAAACGATACTGTGACCTACAAGAGAAAACGATACTGTGACCTACTCTAGAAACCTGTATTGTGACCTATTCTAGAAATCCTATTGTGACATATTCTAAAAAACCTATTGTGACCTAGGAGAGCTGTTAATCAGCTCAGTGGTCTGGTTAAACTAAGGTATACTTAACGTATTCCAGAAAACCTATAGTAGTCTACTCTAGAAGACCTATTGTGACCTACTCTAGAAAACCTATTGTGACCTACTCTAGAAAACCTAGACTTTGCAAAGGTCTGGAGAATAAAATCCTTGAAGCTTTGGGGAGTTTTGTCTGGTCGTATTCTTTATGGTAATACCATTATATTATTCTGAAATGACAGTGGGTCCTTTTCATACGTCAGGTGGGCTCCTGTGGGCACCAGAAGACCAGGGAGACCTAGACCAGGGCTGCCCAACCCCATGCCCGTGGGCCAAAAGTGGCCCGCTATAGGAAAAATAAGTAAAAGTATATTTCTCTTTTGTATGTCATAAACATTAGATTTACCGCTTATCCTGAATAAATGGAATGTTCCCTGCCAAATCAGTAACTACAAGGAAAAGTTTCACTGGCGTCTTTTGTGTCACATCATATATATATATATATATATATATATATATATATATATATATATATATATATATATATATATATATATATATATATATATATATATATATATATATATATATATATATATATATATATATATATATATATATATATATATATATATATATATATATATATGTATGTATATATATATATATATATATATATATATATATATATATATATATATATATATTATATATATATATATATATATATATATATATATATATATATATATATATATATATATATATATATATATATATATATATATATATATATATATATATATATACATACATACACACACACACACAGGTGGCCCGCATGACTTTTTGTTTTTCAAGAGCGGCCCTCAGACTAAACAACTTGCACGGCCCTGACCTAGACCTACCTGGATGGGAGCTATCAGAAGGAGGCTGGAGATGAGTGGAGGTGTGTGAAAGATAAAATTCTGGAAGCGCATGAGAGGTGGAATTTCACGTAGTCCCTTGATGATGAAACCACATTTACCCAAGTGTCTTTGTATGCGCGTAGATGGAAATACATCTTTTGAAGTAGAAATATCAGACTTAAGAGCGAAAAGTCAAAGACCACAAACTTGTTAACTTCAAAATGAAATCATCCGTGCTTTACTCCATTGAAATAAACTCTTTGAAGTCTCGGAACGACCACGAACGTTCATTCGTAATCTTACGAAATCAGTCGTCAATCGCAGCCAAAATTGATGATCAATTCCATGAATCTCAAACACACACCGGCAATTGAATTAGTCTGAGCTCATTAGCTCCTGATATTACCAACAGAAGTGGGGGGAAGGAAACCTGTAATTCGGGCTTTGAGTCACCTGGCGCCATTAGTCTTGGGCTTAATTCAGTTGGGAGGTTCATGACCTGATAATTCCCCCTCCCCTCCCCTCCCCCCCGAACCCCCAGCATCGGTTTGAGAGCGAATTTATGTCAAAGGCTGATAATCTTGGAAATAATGTATGGAGAATTCGCTTCACTGAGTTATTCAAGTGTTCCTGCGATTTGGAGAACGTTATAATAATAATAATAATAATAATAATAATAATAATAATAATAATAATAATAATAATAATAATAATAATAATAATAATAATAATGTTGTTCTTTAAATCGAAGGAACTTTGTTAAGTAGACTTATGTTAGAATCAAATGGCTTTTTTCGAACATATAGTTAATCAGTAGCTGTTGCTGTTGCTATCAGGTATGTTGGCACGGGCTCTTGCTCCTCAAACAGCCCGTGACAGAGCTTAGGGAGAATTTGTCTGAAATTTAATTTATTGCAATTATCAGAAACCAACAATAATTTTCTGACATTCCCTTTCCAAAATTGATCGTATTTATCAGAAAATAACTTTTTGTTTTCTGGTAAATGCAATAAATGAAGGATAAAAAAATAGAAGTAGATGAAAGTTACGTGAAGTAGATAGATTTCAGAGATCAGTCTTAGTAGACTCTACTGGGAAATGAATAAAAAAACTCCAAAATTGATAGGGAAATGAGTAAAAAACGAAGAAATAGATGGGGGAATGAATAAAAAACCAAAAAAATAGATGGGGAAATGAGTAAAAAACGAAGAAATAGATGGGAAAATGAATAAAAAACCAAAATATAGATGGGGAAATGAATAAAAACCAAAAAATAGGTGGGGAAATGAATAAAAAACCAATAAATAGATAAAGAAATGAATAAAAACGAAAAAAATAGATGGGGAAATGAGTAAAAACACAAAAAAAAATAGATGAGGAAATGAACAAAAAACACAGGGGGAGATGGGGAAACGAATAAAAAACCAAAAAATAGATGGGAAAATGAATAAAAAACCAAGAAATAGATGGGTAAATAAATAAAAAAACCAAAAAAATAGATGGGGAAATGAATGAAAATCAAGAAATAGATGGGGAAATGAATAAAAAGCCAAAAAAAAAAATTGAAGGGGAAATGAATAAAAGACCAAGAAATAGATAGGGAAATGAATAAAAAACCAAGAAATAGATGGGGAAATGAATAAAAAACTAAAAAATAGATGGTGAAATTAATGAAAAACAAGAAATAGATGGGGAAATTGGTAAAAAACGAGGAAATAGATGGGGAAATGAATAAAAAACCATAAAATAGATGAGGAAATGAATAAAAAACCAAAAAATAGATGGGGAAGTAAATAAAAACGAAAAATAGATGGGGAAATGGGTAAAAAACCAAGAAATAGATGGGGAAATGAATAAAAAGCCAAAAAATAGATAGGGAGATGAATAAGAAAACAAAAAAAAAAAATAGATGGGGAAATAAATAAAAAAAAACAAATAATAGATGGGGAAATGAATAGTAAAACAAAAAATAGATGGGGAAATGAATAAAAAACAAAAAAATAGGTGGGGAAATGAATAAGAAAGCAAAAAAAAAATTGGATGGGGAAATGAATAAAAAAACAAATAATAGATGGGGAAATGAATAAAAAACCAAAAAATAGATGGGGAAATGAATAAAAAAATAGATGAGGATGAAAGTTACGAGCAGTAAATAGATTCCAGAGATCGGTCTTAATAGAATCTATTGGGAAATGAATAAAAAACCAAATAACAGATTTCGGAAACCAAGAGACGATGTTTGCGAGAGGAATCGTCGGAGCTTCCTACCTGATAGTTTCATTTTGATCTTTTTTTTTTAATTTCTTTCCCATCCCGACGCATCTTCTTCAGCAACGATGAAAGAAAAATGAACGGGAGATGAAAAATGAAGCTGCATTTTTTCTTCTTGTTTTGAACCGGCGAATCTCTTCTCGAACACTGATTTCATTTCCATTTTTCGGGAACGTTTCGAGGCGACGCAGGCCCACTCGACGTGTTTTTCGTGTTTCGCAACGAAAGAGAATAATATATTGCACTCAGCTTCCATTTGACATAACACGAAATTTTAGGGCGAAGCGTAAAGGAAACCGCCTGAATCTCTTACGTTCGTTTGCGTCATTATACTGATATTTCCCGTCAGTGTTAATGTTTGTAGTTGCTATGCAAGAGTTTTATTCTTGACATTAGACATATAACGCGTCAGTTAATTCACGCAACGCACATCGTCATAAGCAAACTAATGGACTTGATAGTTTCCATGGCGACAGATCCTCTCGTCGATATCCACAAGTTTCGTTAGAACCCGTGCATCCGTTCTCGAAATATTTTATGAACTAAAAGACAAACAGTTACAGATACGAGCGAGAGATTACTTACTTCTAACCTCGCTGACGGAAGTACTTAAACAATATAAATGAAACGGCCTTACTATACATATTACAGTATTTGAAAATCTCGGGATAACGTCGAAGAAACAATTTAAATTTTCCGCTCCGTATCAGAAGTCATTCCTGTGGACGTCTTATCATGTCGCAGAAATTCCTCCCTGATTTCCTTTCGTTTCGTCAGTCTTTGTTTGATTATCTTGAATTATCAATTTGTTCTCCAAATAAATCTTGAGGTAACGTCAGGTGGACAAGAGGAATATATATATATATATATATATATATATATATATATATATATATATATATATATATATATATATATATATATATATATATATATATATATATATAATGTATGTTAGTATATGTATATATACATATACATACATACATTATATATATACACACACACACACACACATATATATATATATATATATATATATATATATATATATATATATATATATATATATATATGTGTGTGTGTGTGTGTGTGTGTATGTGTGTGTGTTCACACGCGTTTACATGTATGACTGTGCAAGCTAGCGCATGTATAGTTTGCTGCAATGTCTGAAAAATATAAACAAAGCTACGAACCTTAGAGCAACTTCTAGACGAAAAAATGACTCCACACAAGCTCTAGGAAAATATACTCTAAGATTTTTCCCCCAAAAATCCTAATCTGGAGAAAAGTCCAGGGGTCCCTAAATACCGGAAGCCCTTCCCTGACGGTTACGGTCCACAAAAGGGATTTTATGTAGGGGACCCGAGGGGGTGAAACCCCCACCCCCTCCTCCCCTTTTCTTCGAGGGTCTGACCTCTGTTTATAGGAGACAATGGGAACCATGGAGCGAGGAGAAGTGGAAAATAAATAGAAGGCCATACTTCCTCGAGAACGAACCGGGATGGAGAACTTCTCCGGGTTTAGTTTTTTCGAAAAAATTTCCCTACGGAAAATTGTCTCTCCTACGTATAGAAAGGAGTCGCTGTTTTAAGGCTTGTCGTGTCGATAGGGTATTCTGTTATATTTAATTTTAGTTTTCTGTAAAAGAAAACTATTGTGCTGGCTTTGTCTGTCCGTCCGCACTTTATTCTGTCTGCACTTTTTTCTGTCTGCACTTTTTCTGTCCGCCCTCAGATCTTAAAAACTACTGAGGCTAGAGGGCTGCAAGTTAGTATGTTGATCATTCACCCTCCAGTGATCAAACACCAAATTGCAGCCATCTATCCTCAGTAGCTTTTATTTTATTTAAGGTTAAAGTTAACCATAATCGTGCATCTGGCAACGATATAGGATAGGCCACCACAGGGCCTTGGTTAAAGTTTCATGGGCTGCGGCTCATACAGCATTATACTGAGAACACCGAAAGATAGATATATTTTCAGTAGCCTTGATTATATGCTGTACAAAAAAAAAAACTCGATTGCTCCGAAGAAACTTCGGTGCATTTTTTACTTGTTTTGCATCAATATTACTTATATTCATTTCTTCCTAATCATGTTGCTACGAAAACAGAAAAAAAACTTAATTGAATTACCACCAAAAACATACTTAACCAAATTTTTACCAAAATGCGTCGTAATCAGATTGCTACCAAAAGTATATTTGCCAAAATGTTGCCTAAATACATTCTAACGTAACCAAAATTCTATAAAAAACAAGTAAAACTTGATCGGAATACTTCGAGATATACACCCTAATTTAGATGGAAGGGTGGGGGATAGGTTCTGGTTTACCTCCCTGGAACCCCCACCCCCTTCTTTTAACAGTTAAGACGCTATGATTAATGACAGCTCTAATGGCAAAATCTTCCGGCACTAATCGTGATGCTGAACATACCTTATGGTTTTTCAAATTACATATTACTTTTGCGTACAAAAGTAAGCACTTAACACAACATAAGATATTTCTGTTAACAGTGAAGAGGCCAAGGCGTTATTTACAACAAGATATAAGGCATTAGTTTTTATAGACATAGCCACACTTAAATAATTAGTAATTTTATACCAGTATGTTCCTTAGGTTTTTTATAACATAAATTTCCATTGATTTACTTCTCTTGTTTGAATAATCTGCTTCAGAGTACAAAAGGGGAATGCACTTCATGAATGTACGAATGATTCTATAGAGAGAGACTGATACACAATTTTAAATGAAATTTATCTGCAACCATTTTATAAAACAATACTTAGTTTCCAGTCAAGAGTACTTTCCCTCTCTCTCTCTCCTTACCTTAGAGTCATTCCTAAAGGGTAAAGATATAAGTACTGACCTAATAATCAATTGGCCCACTTATCTATCGACATTCTCCGGGTTCCCTCTTTTATTCCAATTATCTGCGGGAAACGTTCGACACGATAAGAACCGATGAAGTCTTTCTAGAAGACGTTTTCTATTGAGGTTTTCGTTTTCTTTCATTCGTGCCTTATTCTTCTCACCGTTTTTCTTCCGTCATTTTCTGTTTTTATGTTTCCAAAGCGGTCAGTTCTTTTCATTTTGGTTTATAAAAGGACGTTGTTTTGTTAATGTTGGCTTTGAATGACATTATCGACGTGTTATAGAAAATAAGAGGGTTAATAGGTACAGAATAAAAAAAAAAAGAATAAGAACGAGTAACGTTATTACGTAAAGAATGGAAAAGAATGGCTATTCAGTAAAGGATAAAAATAACAATAGATTTATTAGGCATAGAATTAAAAAAGCATAAAGTTACTGGGGAAAGAAATTATTATTTACTTCAACAATGTTCATGCAAATTAATTGGGCTGGATGTTGCGGCACAATATATCTGTAAGAAGTCCGCAGGTAATCTACGTGTAATGAAATCCTCGTTTAACTATAAAAAAAATCCTTAACAAGGAAATGCGAGCAATATAGTGCCCTAAATTGAAAAACTGCTGTATTTGCAAAATTTTCCAAATTGGGATAAGCCACCTACTGGGCTCGTGAAACACTAAGACACAAGTTACAGCAGTTTCAGAATGATTCTTCAATGCTTTCCACGAGTATTTAGGGGGTCCCATTTGCAGTATCTGCAAAATCAGCAGCAAGGCAAGGGAGTATCTACCACATTTCTCAGTTTTGTAATTTTGCAGATACTGTAGTCTTCCATTTTAGGGCGGTATAGGGTAATGGATGTATTTTAAGCAATTACTAGATTACTTCGATATTTCCTTCATGTTTGACGGAACAGATAGACTAGTCTGTGCAGTTAAGAATAGAATCAAAACAGTTAATGAAAATGAAGACAAGAATGATAATTATTAATTTTTAGTTTACACTTGTTATCTTTTATCAGTTTTGTTAACCAGAGTAGAGTATCATGAGAATCAAAACTTACCAAGGCTATAGAATGATAACATAGGGAGTCAAGGGAGAAACTGTTTGTGGTATCATGATGGGTCACTCACATCTATATTATTATCATTAGTTAACAGGGCTCTACAAGAATAATATAGTAATCGAAGGAACCATTATTTATTCTAGCACAATAAATGAATCTTTTCTATCTTACCAGCAGTCTTATATAAGCCTCTTTGATGTGAAGGCCATGCTGTTCAATCGGATCTTCAGAGTGGTCAAGAGTAGGGAAATATTAAAGTTACAGGGTGTACAGATCACAGAATCCACAGATCACACAAGCCACAGATTACCAAATCTACTAATCATCAAATCTACGGATTATAAAACCTAGGGATCACAAAATCTAGAGATCACTGATCCGAGGATCCTTTTACAGTTGTTTTTGTGACTTTAACGATTTAAAGGAGCAATTATTAGACAGTTATGAATAGAGAGCATGGCCATTCATTACTTTTATTGTTTATATATATTATATATATATAGTATATATATATAACAATATAAGTAATGAATGGCCATGCTTTTATTCATCATTATATATATATATATATATATATATATATATATATATATATATATATATATATATATATATATATATATATATATATATATCATAATCTTATTATTATATCATTATAAACAAACGTGTACATTCGAACAAGGGCATATATATAAATATGTCACTCTCACTCTCACATTATACTGTATGTATATGTGTATTTGTATATACACATACTGTATATATGTATGTATATATGTATACATATATATACATATATATATATATATATATATATATATATACCGATTATGAATAATAAAATAAAATGCAACACGTAAAAATTTTTTATAAAATGTTACGTTATAGATAACACCAACTTTTAATAGGATATTGTGCATGAAAATATCCATTCAGTACCCATGAAATACATCAAAGCAAACGAGACTTCGATAAAGACTAACCAAAGGCCGTGGATAAAGGTACTGATACCCATGCTTACACAACATGAATAGATTAAATAACTTTTCCATGAAGCTTTTAAAGGGTATGTATTTTAAGGAGTCTGTGAATGTATTTGTTATGTATTTTAAGGAGCCTGTGAATGCATTTGTTACGTATTTTAAGTTGTCTGTGAATGTATTTGTTATGTATTTTAAGGAGTCTGTGAATGTATTTGTTATGTATTTTAAGGAGCCTGTGAATGTATTTGTTATTTATCTTAAGTTGTCTGTGAATGTATTTGTTATGTATTTTAAGGAGCCTGTGAATGTATTTGTTATTTATCTTAAGTTGTCTGTGAATGTATTTGTTATGTATTTTAAGGAGTCTGTGAATGTATTTGTTATATATTTTAAGGAGTTTGTGAATGTGTTTGTTATGTGTTTTAAGGAGTCTGTGGATGTATTTGTTATGTATTTCAAGGAGTCTGTGAATGTATTTGTTATATATTTTAAGGAGTCTGTGAATGTGTTTGTTATGTGTTTTAAGGAGTCTGTGGATGTATTTGTTATGTATTTTAAGGAGTCTAATAAATGCGTTAAATATTTTTCATTTTGTGATTTCTGGTAAAAACTATTTCTATTCATCTTTTGAATTTCCTTTTTTTCCTGTGGTTTCTAGATGATTCTGATTCTACTTTTTCACTGTGGATTTCTATATGATTCTGATTATACTCTTTCACTGTGGTTTCTAGGTGATTCTGATTCTACTTTTTCACTGTGGTTTCTCGACGATTCTAATTCTACCTTTTCACTGTGTTTTCTAGATGATTCTGATTCTACTTTTTCACTGTGGTTTCTAAATGATTCTGATTCTAATTTTTCACTGTGATTTTCTAGATGATTCTGGTTCTACTTTTCACTGTGGTTTCTAGATGATTCTGATTCTACTTTTTCACTGTGGTTTCTAGATTATTCTGATTCTACTTTTTCACTGTGGTTTCGAGATGATTCTGATTCTACTTTTTCGCTGTGGTTTCTGGATGATTCTAATTCTACTTTTTCACTGTTGTTTCTAGATGATTCTGATCTACTTTTTCACTGTGGTTTTCTAGATGATTCTGATTCTACTTTTTCACTGTGGTTTTCTAGATGATTCCGATTTTAGAATTCATAAGGGAAATGTTGAATCGTTTAGTTATAAAAGAACTAACTCCAAAATAAATAGAATGCATAATTATCGAATGAAACCTTATGAAGATTAAACGTGACGATTGTAATTTTCTTTCTTGAGTAGAATTATTAATCAATTTTTCATCGGTCATTTTAAGCAAATGGGTTAATAAAAAAAATATGAGGATAGGAGCAAAAGAAAAAAAAATAATAACAGAAAAATTATAACGCGACATTTTGTCTATTACAATAAATTCCTTCTTCGTGTTGGTGCTGCTGGAAAACTAATCGAATAGCGTAATACCAGTTACAATAAACTTTTTCCTTTGAAAAACTAATCAAATGACGTGTTATAGGTTACAACAAATTTTCCCCTTCTTGGCGTTGCTTGTTGGTGTCGTTAAACACCAATCACGTGATGCCTTGCGCATTACAATAAATTCCTATACCAGTGTTTGTTGCTGGAAAACCAACTGGGTAATGCAATGGCTATTACAATAAATTCCTTTGTAGGTGTTGATGGTGTTAAAACTAATCACGTAACGCCTTGCGCATTACAATAAATTCCTCTAACGCTGCTCAGGGGTGTTAAAGGATTTATTCTCTTGACAATAAATTCCTTTGCAGTTGCTGTAAACGATAGACAACCCCTTGCCCATTACGATAAATTTCTTTCCCCCGTTGGCGGTGTTTTACAACTAATTAAGTAACGCAATGTCCATTACAGTAAAGCCCTTTGGAGGTGTTGGAGTGAAAAGGGTTTCCTTTTTTCAGTCTTTGCTCAGGAACTGAAAAGGAATCTTCCGCTTGCATTTCTCTCTTTTACTTTTCCCGATGCTGTCTTAAATTGCCGCGATATTACTCAGGGAATATAGAAGGAGGAGGATTTATGTGTATGTATGAATGTATGTATATATATATATATATATATATATATATATATATATATATATGTTTATATATATATATATATATTTATAAAAAAGTGGTGTAGCAGTATTCGAGACGGGAATAACATCGTCAGCGCTTTTAATGGCAGTGCGCATGCGTATTAAATACATACCGAGGTCTAAAGACCTTGGTGTAAATGGCTAGCGTACGTACAAGTATGGACGCATACGTATATAAAGGTATATATGAATATATAAACACATGTAAATATTTGTATGTATATATATATATATATATATATATATATATAATATATGTATGCATGCATGTATATATATACTGTACATAGATATATATATGTATGTATGTATGTATGTATGTATGTATGTATGTATGTACATGCTTATTTCTCTAAGAAGTCGTCATCTTCAAGATTACACATTAAGTCCGTAATTACCCCTTCCAGCAACAGAAGTTTGTCAAAAAAAAGTAATTATATATGGAAAAATGTGTCGCGTCCAAACAGCTCTCAGACTGTGTCAACAAAATGTCCGGATGACGTCACAGTCATGCTCGCGTGACTGAGAGACAATAAACAATGAAATAAATTTCTGCACAAATATTCGAGGTCTCATTTATTCACCACAGCACATCGACTCTCATTTCCTGTTTACATGTTGGTGCTGTTTTCAGATGAGAGAGAGAGAGAGAGAGAGAGAGAGAGAGAGAGAGAGAGAGAGAGAGAGAAAAGGGGGAACGTTTTGGGTAATTCTAATAGACTTTGTATAATTAACAAGCTAAATGAATAAAGATCTATTACAGTTCTCTCTCTCTCTCTCTCTCTCTCTCTCTCTCTCTCTCTCTCTCTCTCTCTCTCTCTCTCTCTCCTGTATATCTGTCTGCTGTCGTCTTTTTTCCTTTTCCGCACATACTTCAAAATTTATTGTAGTAAATAATATATTTATGAATAATATATTTATGAATAATATATTTATGAATAATATATTCGTGAATAAGCGAATAGGGTTGTGCCCTTTGCGAAGCGTAAATGAACCAAAGTTTTATTGAATTAGCATATTATTCGCATTATATTTGCAACGGATTCTAAGTTAGCCCTCAGATGAGAATGAAAAATAAATTTGCTTGTCCCACTCCGCAGTCGAGTAATTACCAATTAATGTCTTTTAATGACAAAGTATCGCGATTTCATTTAATTAATTCTCAAAGGTATTTCGAGGGTATTTTGAACCCTGCAGTGGCATCAAATATTTTCGTTGGCATTTTTCTAATTTTATATATGTAGTAATGTAGTATTTAATTCTTGAAATATCCTTTTCAGTGAACTCTTTAACATGAAGAAGGGAAGCAGGCAAAACGGATAACTTAAGGAGAAGTAATAAGAAATATTAGAGGTCAGGCAAAAATGAACTGGAATACACTTTACATTATTATTATTATTATTATTATTATTATTATTATTATTATTATTATTATTATTATTATTATTATTATTATTATTATTATTATTATTATTCAGAAGATGAACCCTATTCATATGGAACAGGCCTACAGGGACCATTGACTCGAAATTCAAGCTATCAAAGGATATGGCGTTCATTAGGAAGAAGTAACCGAAGATAACGGGAAATACGGAAAGAAGAGACCACCCGGGAAGAGAAGAACTAAAGGCATGTAACTAAGAGTCCTTTTCTGCGTTGCATCTAACATTCCTTTGTGTCCCTTTGAGGCGTTTTTGCGTGAAATGAATTCATTTTCTTTCAGCATGAATAAACGCCAAGAATATTCCAATGAATACTTAATTTTTTCCAGGGGCTTTGTGTCGCTTATAATTTTTTTCCAGGACGTTACTGAGGGAATTTTAAAGCCGACGGATGCGATGCTAATCCTGCAATAACTTGAGACTGTAAATAACAAACTATATATACATGCATATATATATACTGTATATATATATATATATATGTGTATACATATATGTATATATATATATAAATATATATATATATTTATATATATATATATATATATATATATATATATATATATATATATATATATATATATATATATATATATATATAAAGAGATTTCTCTGTAGTCTCTTCCAACTACAGTTACAGACGCTTAAGCTTGGAACGAAACCTTAAGCATCTGTATTTTGATAAATGTCAAAGTAATCTCTCATTTCGTTTCAACCATTTGACTGTTTTCGATAAAATGTCCTTCACGCCGAGCATCAAATTCTAGATACTCTTGTTTGTCCTTCTTGTGCATTTAATTCTCAGCTTTTTTTGACGCGAGAGAGAGAGAGAGAGAGAGAGAGAGAGAGAGAGAGGAGAGGGAGGGAGTAATTTTGCAAGTAATTGCCAGCTTGCAGGAAGTCAGTGACACTTTGGATAGCGCCTTTGTACCTTTGTGAATTGCAAAAGCGAGATGAAATACTGATTCATCTCTGTAGCTAAATCTTTACGTACGAAATAATCCTTTTCAAGGGGAATCGTTTTATCTATCTATCTACTATCTGTCTATCTATCTATCTATCTATCTATCTATCTATCTATCTATCTATCTATCTATTTATTTCTATATGTTTATATATATATGTGTGTGTATGTATGTATATATGTATGTATACATACATCATACATATATTTATATATACATGCATAAACATATACAAAAGCACTTCCTACAATTTTTCTTCCTAACACCAATACGAAATTCCGGGAGATCAGTATGAAATAGACAAGTTGAATTTACATCTCAAAATTCCCTTATTCAAATCTCTAGCTAATTATCTGTAAAGCCTAAAAGGACACAACGGATGGTCATTTTCACAAGTCTTAAGGTTTTTTTGTTAAAACAAGTCCTTTGAAATTACTGGAGGAGTGGCGGAAACATTTTGGACTAAAGAGAGAAATCGTTATCTCGATGCATTTTCAGAAAAGGGAAGAAGAAGAAGAAGAAGAAAATAGAAAATGAGAAGATTTTGTTGATACTCTGAACGAAAGGAGAAACGTAATGGAAGAAAATGCATCCTGGTTTTGACACCGCGATTTCGATATACTAATTAAAATTGCCATAAACCTTTTCGATTTCAGTCCTGAAATCATTATGCAACCCACTTGCTGTAATTTCTCACTCTGCGTTCAACTGATTTGATCTTAATCAACTAAAATTTCTCACTCAACTTTCAGTTGATTCTATCTTAATCTACTGAAATTTCTCACTCAGCCTTCAGATGATTTTATTTTAATCTACTGAAATGTTTCACTCGACCTTCAGTTGACTTTATCTTAATCTACAGAAATTTCTCACTTAACCTTCAGTTGATTTTATCTTAATCTATTGAAATTTTTTCACTCAACCTTCAGTTGATTAATCTACTGAAATTTCTCACTCAACCCTCAGTTGGTTTGATCTTAATCTACTGAAATTTTTCATTCAACCTTCAGCTAATTTTATCTTAATCTACTGAAAAGTCCTAACGCAACCTTAAGTTGACTTGATCTCAGCTACTGAAATTTCTCACTCAACCTTCACTTGATTTTATCTTATTCTAGTGAAATTTCTCACTCAGCCTTCTGTTGATTTTATCTTAACCTACTGAAATTTCTCACTCAGCCTTCAGTTGATTTGGTCTTAATCTACTGAAACTTCTCACTCAACCTTCAGTTGATTTTATTTAATACTCTAAAATTTCTCACTCAACCTTCAAGTGATTTTATTTTAATACTCTAAAATTTGTTACTCAACCTTCAGTTGATGTAATCTTAATCTACTGAAATTTCTCAATCAACCTTCAGTTGATTTTATCTTAATGTACTGAAATTTCTCACTCATCCTTCGATTAATTTTATCTTAATCAACTAAAATTTCTCACTCAACCTTCAGTTGATTTTATCTTAATCTACTGAAATTTCTCACTCAACCTTCAAGTGATTTTATCTTAACCTACTGAAATTTCTCACTCAACCTTCAGTTGATTTTATCTGAATCTACTGAAATTTTTCACTCAACTTGCAGTTGATATTATCTTAATCTATGGAAATTTCTCACATATTCAACTTACGTTGATTTCATCAACCCTCAGCTAATTTTATCTTAATCCACTGAAATTTCTCACTCAACCCTCAGTTGATTTTATCTTAATCTACTGAAATTTCTCACTCAAACTTCCGTTGATTTTATCAATCAACTACTGACCTATTCCTACTCAGCTTAAGATTTGTAAGTTAAACACAGCCATCGCTTTTGTTTCGTCTAACCTTGAATTTATTAGGTTACCTAAACACTCGAACTTTCCCCCATTTAACTTAGAATTCTTCATGTAACTGCAGCTGTTGACATTTACTTACTGTACTGTTCAACCCTGAATCTATTTTCATTCAACCTTGAATTTATTACACATAACGAAGAAGAAGAAGAAGACAGTTTGGTAGCTATTTTCATTCAGCCTTGAATTAATTCATTGCGCAACTTCAAATCATCGAATGAATATCACCTTCAGCCTTAAATTCATAATGTTATACGTCTTATATTAACCATTTATATAGTTTATCCTTATCTTATTTATTTCTCGGCTACTTCTTGCTTTCCCAAACAGAATTCTTGGACTTTTCCGCTTTTTATTTTTGGGTTGCAGCTTAGCTAATAATAATAATAATAATAATAATAATAATAATAATAATAATAATAATAATAATAATAATAATAATAATAATAATAATTAAATGAATCATGTATCAACGACATAACCTAAAGTGTCATCCATTTATACGGTTTTGGTTTTTCTCTTCAATATTTCTGGGCTGCTGCATTCCCTAACAGAATTTTGATCTCGCAAGTTCAGGTGTTGCCAGCCATGGGGAATTTTCCCCAGATTTAGGGAATCAGTGGCCTGAATGGGGAAATGGGGAAAACGTACCGAAATTTAGGGAATTTTGCAGCTTTGTGTGAGAGTTAGTATAAGATGAAATTCACAAAAAAAAAAAAACTAATTTACATATATAAGGTACTTATGAAGCGAGGGCTGCTAATTTAGCTCGTAGCAGTGTTTTTATAAAGGGGGTTGCAGCTCGTCAGATAATAATAATAATAATAATAATAATAATAATAATAATAATAATAATAATAATAATAATAATAATCCTTTAATCAATCACGAATTCAGAACGTAACCCAATCTGCCAGTTCTGTGATGCAGTAAGCTATCCCCCCCCTCCCCTCCCCTCTCCCCTATAGCCAACCACCAGATCCCCATTACCCCACAGTCAGAGAATTCGAATGTTTTTGTCCCCGGGTTTTCTGGTCAAGGCAACGCGGCTGACCGCCTCAGTGACAGAAACATTCTTTGGCCATTAGGTCCCACGTCATACTCTCTCTCTCTCTCTCTCTCTCTCTCTCTCTCTCTCTCTCTCTCTCGTTGCCTTCACTGCGTTTCTTGCCCGTGCGCGCGCGCGCGTTCTTTTTACGGTCCGTGGCGTGTGTTGCGCAGACAGATCTCCCGTTTCTCTGTTTCTCTCCTTTTCTGGGCTTTTACTGGTCTTTCCTGTACTCGGTGAAGGCTGGGAAAAGGAGGGAGTTTTGAGTTGTATGGTTACTGGTAAAAACCTTTTGTATATATATCTATATATATATATATATATATATATATATAAATATATATATATATATATATATATATATATATATATATATATATATATATATATATATATATATATATATATATATATATATATATATATATATATATATATATATATATGCATGTATGCACGGCATATATGGATTATACGCTCTCCACCTGCCTCTTTTTCACCTTAGGTACCTTGAAAAATAGATAACAAAGTTTTCGTTTCACTCATCTGCGAAATATGTCAATATAATAGAGATCTTTCTTTCAAACAACCAGAAGAAACGATTCCTGATGATACTCGTATATTTAAAAAGCTTTTCATATTTCGTCTTCCTGAGGACGCTTTTAGTGATTCTTTGTGGTAGTTTATTCTCTTTCATGAGATCGGTCTTGCATGTTACGAGACCTCACTCGGGAAAATAAGATATCATAACGCTTATTTATACGAGACGGAACGGCCATATCTCCGATTTTTTATGACTGCTGCTATAAGCGACGCAAGTGTTGTATATTGACATTATTGCTGATTTGTTTTCGGAAAATCCTTTATACACGTAACAAGTAAAAAATGCGCCGAAGTTTCTTGTGCAGTCGAGTTTTCTGTACAGCGTATAATCAAGGCCACCGAGAATATATCCGTCTTTCGGTGGTCTCTGTATAATGTTGTATGAGGCGGGGCCCATGAAACCAGAAAAATACATTTTTTTTGTATGACTGAAATCTACCAGTGGTGGAAATAAGTAATGTTTTACTTTCTTTTATCATTCTTGTGTGCATATACCGTAAGGGTCATATGTCTGTATCATGATGCCTGTCCTCACATTCTTCCATACTGAAATAAAATAAAATAATACAGCTTTTCGGAAAATGTACCTGATATGATTCAACGTCACTTGAAATGATTAACTTTGATCGCGACAAAAAAAGGTAGACCTTTGTATTTGATCACTTTTCTGTAAATGCGTTGTTTGCTAAGCAACCGTTTGCCTAATAGCATAAGATTTTTTTTTCTCCCATTAGGCGAAACACTTAAAAAAAAGCTTTATTAAAATTCGTGGGAAATATTAGAAACTTTAATCTTTTAATTTTTAAATTCCACAATTCGCAAAAACTGCAAAATTTTACACCTCATAGTCGAGACGCGTAGAAGACCTGATGAATTACAAGACCATGAAATAAACAGATTTTATTTGATTTGCATTCACGGTAACCTGATTATGGCAAGCTTAACTTCTCATGAAGCTATGGCTCAACAGCGATACCCCGAGCCGTTGAAAAAGGTAGAAAATAAAACGGTCCGCATCTGCGTTCAAGAGCACTGGACTTCTAGAACAAAAACTGACGACACAGCAATGTGTTCAGAAGTCACAGCAGCGTCAGGAAAAGGAGAAAACGCAAGAAATATTTCATTAGTCACACGAAAAAGAACTATAGCCCTTAGCAGAAATCTAGGGATCTCTGGGGAGAAGAATAGGAGTGGAAACGAGGCGCAGAATCAGGAGAAAGAATTTTGGCATCGTGTCCACAAAACAAGGGCAGTGGAGAGGCCGGAGTGACGAAATATGTCGTTTTTGTAGCCTGGGGGCCAAATCTACGAAAAATGTAATTTTCGTAGCCTCGACTGTCAGCCAAAGTTACTGGAACTATTCATTTGTCCGAAGAGATAGTTTCTTTGGTAGATCGCGGTTTTAGTTTTCTGTGCAAGAAAACTATTGTGCCGGCTTTGTCTGTCCGTCCGCACTTTTTTCTGTCCGCACTTTTCTTTCCGCCCTCAAATCTTAAAAACTACTGAGGCTAGAGGGCTGCAAATTAGTATGTTGATCATCCACCCTCCAGTCATCAAACATACCAAATTGCAGCCTTCTAGCCTTAGTAGTTTTTATTTTATTTAACGTTAAAGTTAGCCATAATCGTGCCTGTGGCAACGATGTAGGACAGGCCGTGGTTAAAGTTTCATGGGCCGCGGCTCGTGTAGCATTATACCGAGACCACCCAAAGATAGATCTATTTTCTGTGGCCTTGATTATGCGCTGTAGCGGCTGTACAGAAAACTCGATTACGCCGAAGAAACTTCGGCGCATATTTTTACTTGCTAATATTAGAGATTGTACATAAAAACTTGAAAAGTGAAGAAGTTGGGGTTAAGCGAAATATATAAAGGAAAATTGTCCCTTCACACTGTAGGTTAATAGCTTTGGGGGTCGTTGAAAAAAGTAAAGTATCGGAAATCCTGATCTACCAAAAATAAAAAAAAAAAATTGATAACTATAGGAATACTGGAATACTACAAATTTAAATATATAAAGTTAGAAAATACAAAACTTCTTAAGATTTCATTTTGTGCTTTCCCATTATGACTTGAAGTAATTCGCAGTTAACAGCCTTAGTTATTTCATAAGTATTTGTTTTCTTTTCATATGTTTGCTGAATTTCAAAATAATTTTTTTATATTATGAATAGATCAATGCGTAAATAAATGAAGGGAAAAATGGACGCATCTAAAGATCAATAAATGTTAAATAGCAATGCAAAACGCATCAGGAAATTATGAATATTATAGCTCACATAATTATGCAAAGATAAATAGTCATATTTACCATGAATTCTGTCAAATCTTAAATTTGGTTATTCATTTATATATAAACATTCATAACAACATATAAAAAACTTGAAAAAATAGAGAAAAAGTAAGGGAAATATTATAAATGGAATGTAAAATATGATCATTTTATCAAGGACAGACGTCAGTTCAAACGCAGTTGTATAAAATCCCCTTTTTTTCATTTTACTGAAAATATTCGAAATCTCGCATGAACATGAATATGCGACGTAATATTATTCATTTCTAACATCTAGACTCACTTGTAGAACTTTTATTCTAAAAAAATGAAGTCAAAGATTAAATTTATTCTCCTTTACTCTAGATTATTTTTTACCAAGCACAATAATTTTGATTTGCAGATGAGAATGAAAGCCTAATACAACAGCTTAAGCTTACGGAAAATGAGATTCTGAATTCAATATTGTTCATAAAAAAAACGAAAGTGTGATTTTTTTTAAATATCTAGATATTTTCTCACAACCTCAAGGAATCTTGAGAGAGAAATAATGCAAAAAAAAAAAATGTGAATTTTTAAAACATCTGGATATTTTCTCAAAAGCTTAAGGAATCTTGAGAGAGAAATAATGCAACAACAAAAAAAGTGATTTTTTAAATCTGGATATTTTCTTAAAAGCTCAAGGAATCTTGAGAGAGAAATAATGAAAAAAAAAAAGAAATTGCGATTTTTTAAATATCTGGATATTTTCTCAAACGCTCAAGGAATCTTGAGAGAAGAATAATGCAAAAAAAAAAAAAAACGAACATGTGATTTAAAAAAAAAATATCTGGATATTTTCTCAAAAGCTCAAGGAATCTTGAGAGAAATAATATATATATATATATATATATATATATATATATATATATATATATATATATATATATATATATATATATATATATATATATATATATATATATATATATATATATATATATATATATATATATATATATATATACCAGCCACATAAGTAATCCAAATTGAAACCTGGCGATCGAATATAAAACTAGAGATGAATCTTAGTACCCTTGTTCTTTTGGGCAACATCTCTTCGCTTGAGGTACTTAGTATTGCCTTCATGCTATCTGCTCCTAAGCTATCAACAAATGAGCAATCTCCTTCAAGCATACAGCTTGCTTTCATACCCTCTGCTCCTAAGCTGTCAACAAATGGGCATTTCCCTTCAAGCATACACCTTGCTTTCATACCCTCTGCGCCTAAGCTGTCAACAAATGAGCATTTCCCTTCAAGAACATAGCTTGTTTTCATGTCCCTTCCTCCTGAGGTATTAAAAAATGAGCATTTCCCTCAAGCATGCATTTGCTTTCATGCTCCATGCTTCTAAGCTATCAACAAATCACCATTTCCTTTCAAGCATACAGCTTGCTTTCAGGCTCCATGCTCCTTAACTATAAAAAATCAGCATTTCTCTCAAGCAAGTAGGTTGCTTTCATGCTCCATGCTCCTTAGCCATCTACAGATGAACATTTCCCTTAAGCATAAAGCATTTCCTTCAAGCATATAGCTTGCTGTCATGCTGCTTGCTCTTTAGCCATCTACAAATGAGCGTTTTCCTCAAGCATAAAGCATTTCCTTCAAGCATATAGCTTGCTTTCAGGATGCTTGCTCTTTAGCCATTTACAAATGAGCATTTCACTTAAGCATAAAGCATTTCCTTCAAGCATATAGCTTGCTTTCATGATGCTTGCTCTTTAGCTGTCAACAAATGAGCATTTCCATCGAGCTTAGAGCTTGCTTCATGCTCTCTGAATAACGCTGAACAAAAACTCACCGACCTTCGAGGCAAACCATAAACTTCAGTTTCCCGAAGCCGTTTTGGGCACTCCATCACTCCTCAATAGACCAAGAACAACTCCGGAGTGTGTCTTTACGTAACCGCCGATTGCTCGTAAAAGGTAGGACGCGTCATTAATTCCGTAAGAGGGTCGTAAACGATATTATCGTCACGATATGTGACGAGAGACGCGGACAGTGACAAATAACGGCTCAGATCCTTGACCAAAAGCTGCAGTTCATGGTTGTGTATCAGTAAGACCACGTTTCGATAAAAGGGCGATTTTGTGGTAGGCAAGAAAAAGCTCTCAGTCGCCTGGTTCCTGCACTACTGAGGGGTAATTGATCTTTGTTCATTTGCGCAGGTTCAGTTAAATTTAAAAGTTCTCCCACATCCACCAGTCTTTGTTTTCACTCTGTAGGCTACACAGTGTGGTAGGTACAGCAATGCCAGTGATTGGGGGCGGACTTCAGAATCTGACTGTATATAAATGAGAACACAATCATACACGCAAACTCAGATTTGCACACGCTCTTGCCCACGCTCGCAAGATACCATACCCACCCGCCCACACACACATACACACACACACACACAGACACACACACATATATAGTGTATATGTTTGTGTATATACATATATAATTTATATATATATATATATATATATATATATATATATATATATATATATACTGTATATATGAAAATATAATTGTATGTATATACATATAAGTAAACATATGTACACATACATATATACATTTGACTGACTATATTATGTAGCATTAAAAGGCCTTTTTATGTTAATGACGGGATGCATATGGATGAATTTCGAGATCAGTTTTTCTATAACGACCCCAAACAAAACATAATACTCTCCGTTTAGGATTCATCAAACAGAATTTTAAGACTTGCTCTTATTTTTACTTTTTTTGTTCTTACCATTCTGTCTATGGATGTTCTGTGCATAGATTTATCGAGAAAAATATCTTTTAAATATTTTCCATTAAAAACAATTTTTAGTTTTTTGTAAAAGAAAACTACTGAGATGGCTTTGTCTGTCCGTCCGCACATTTTCTGTCCTCCCTCAGATCTTAAAAACTACTGAGGCTAGAGGGCTGCAAATTGGTATGTTGATCATCCACCCTCCAGTCATCAAGATACCAAATTGCAGCCCTCTAGCCTCAGCAGTTCTTATTTTATCTAAAGTTAAGGTTAGCCATGGATCGTGGGTCTGGCAGCGCTTTTCGGAGGCGTCGCCGACGCAGTTTCACTTGACCGCATCTGGGGAGCAACTGAGCGTTGCCCGGTCGTAGCTGAGAGTTTCACACAGTGTTATACGCTGTACAGAAAACTCGATTGCGTCGGCGTATTTTTTACTTGTTTTTCTTTTAAATATCAAAGGTAACAAGGAACATCCATGAATTCAAATCGTCTTCAGCTACACTCAGTAATTGTACCATTCGATCAACCATCATTATGAAAACAGGGGAAATGCGGAAAGCGGAATAAAATCGCTTGAGATAACAAGAGAGACAGAGAAAAAATTCTATGAAAAACAGAGAACAAAAAATCGAGAATACAAAAAAAACGCGAATACACAAATGAAGTAAAATCAACGGGGCGTTATTTTGTCCTTTGCTCAATTCCCTTTAACAGCGTTTTTGAGCGAGAGGAATTCATTCCTCCTCTTCTGTCGAAAAACAACCTTTTTTTCCTT
>NC_089758.1:24921733-24951733 GCF_040412425.1 Macrobrachium rosenbergii
TTCAGGTTCTAGGAATCTTGACGTAATTTCCAGAGTAAAACAACAATGAAAAGGAAAACACACACACACACACGCACACACACACACGCACAGACTAGCTGTAATTTTCAGTACATTAGGATGTTGTATTTTATTTGAATACATCTCAAGACCGTGCTAACCCTATACGAGAAACTAGACGTCTGTATTTTTCATAGATATTCTACTGTATTCAGATATAGCAAATTAGAGAATTAATGTTATACCACCGGCTAAACCGTACTCGAATACAGATTTATATCATTGCATTCAAAAACCAACACAAAATTCCTGGATGATCAAGTTCACATGCTCTTTCAAAGACCCATCTGCTTACTATGATGGATTATTATTGTAGTCTGCTGTTTAAGAGCTGACGGTAAGTATCTGCAGTCGACATCGCTGAAGCCAATCGTGATTGGCTGCTCATGCTGCTCAGCTCCCACCATTGGTTGCATGGATGTCGGATGTGGATATTTACCGTCAGCTCATAAACAAGTAAAAAATGCACCGAAGTTTCTTCGGCGCTATCAAGTTTTCTGTACAATCGCTACAGCGTACAGTCAAGGCCACCGAAAATAGATCTATGTTTCGGTGGTCTCTGTATAATGCTGTTTGAAACTTGGCCCATGAAACTTTAACCACTGCCCGGTGGTGGCCTATTCTATATCGTTGCCAGAAGCACGAGTATGGCTAACTTTAACCTTAAATAAAATAAAAACTACCAAGACTAGAGGGCTACAATTTGGTATGTTCGATGATTGGAGGGTGGATGATCAACATACTTATTTGCAGCCCTCTAGCCTCAGTAGTTTATAAGATCTGAGGGCGGACAGAAAAAAAGTGCGGACAGAAAAAAGTGCGGACGGAGAGACAAAGAAGTCACAATAGCTTTCTCTTAGAGGAAACTAAAAAGACAGTAGAATATCCTCAGTCTGTGGACATATTAACGGTAGGTCGTGCGTTCAAGTTTATTGTCAATAAGTTTATGATGATTCCGTTCATGTGATTTAGCTTTCACAGTATTAATGGTATCTAGATTATTATAAAAGAAAACTCGACTTATTAAAATGAATTTCAAAACAGTTTCATTCATCCCAAATAAGGGTTGGTAAATACCCGGGGGTGGATGATAATTAGCCAAGTATATCCTGTGGAAATCAGCTAATTAATGTAGAATTAAGAGAGCTTTATGGATATTTGGAAACTGGGATAGCTCATTAATTGCGAACAATAATCTAATAACGGTGATATCCAGCTGAAATGGTTATCTCGATTGCAAAGGCCGCTGTTTGGATGTTGTAGCAAAGCTGGTGTTTTTTGTTCGACGAATTTACCAACAGAATCATTTCGCGAAGGGAGGCGAAGCGAGGATATATATATATATATATATATATATATATATATATATATATATATATATATATATATATATATATACATATATATGAATGTCTTTTAATGTCATACCACAGTATAATATAAAGATAAAAAAGCCCATAAAACACTATTTGAACATTGCAACCATATATTCCGAGCACTTCCTTCTGTGACCCTGTTCACTGGTAAAATATTTTACCAGTGAATGGGGGCACAGAAGGAAGTGCTCAAACATATGGTCGCAACGTTCAAATAGTGTTTTATGGGGACCTTTTTATCTTCATATATATATATATATATATATATATATATATATATATATATATATATATATATATATATATATATATATATATATATATATATAGACAGACACATTAATTCATTTAGGAACTAACTCGCGAATATTGGCAATGAACCTCGGCCACCAATAGAATAAAATGAAATGAATTAAAATAAACAGCATCTCAAACTTATAATTAGTTTGAGATGAACATTCAAATAATGTATTTCGAGCGAATGATGAAACACAAAGTAGCAAAAAGGAGGCATTTTTAGATTTCACATCCACGACTCTTTCTGACTGACTGAGGGTATGAAATCAATTTCCCCTCACAGAAATTGGTCGCAATTTTCCAGCGTTCCCTGTTTTGAAATCACGAGTTCGAAATGCCTAATTGAGCAGTCACCTTAATTTCCTCTTCAAGGTTTTTCCTCACTGTCCAGGGTATGATGTCAGTTACACAAACACTGCTCTGATGCTCTTTCATTATCTATTTCACTATTCTCTCATTACTCTTTACATTATCGTCATCGCATTTTCACCCACAGAGATAATGTGACGAACCTCCATCGGATCAAAGAAAATCCCGAGAGACCAAAATTTTCGGCCGAATTATGCAGAGTGCAATTTGGGCGGAAATTACCGGTAGTTAAGGACCAGATCGTAAAACGCCTTCTGATTTCACGTAAACGAACCGTAATTTAAACCGTAATTTCGACCGTAATTTACGAAGCGTCCTGATGCCGCTATGGATAACATTCGAAAAAACTCTGCGAGATATACAAGGCCAATTTCCAAGACGGAATTTATGTTCGCGGTATTAATTTGCTCTCTGAATGTATTTCGGGGAATTTAAATTCCGCGCGCGCGTGTGAGGCGGACGGACGGACGCTCATTGAAGACACTGCAGATTCAACGGCCGTGCAATTCGTTTGACAGCGCTGTCAATTACGGAAAGATGGGAGAATAATATTTGAAATGCAGTTATGTGAAGAGGACACTCGCATCAATCGGGTTTTACGATCTTTTATTTCAGTGCCTTGGTCGAGCCGTGAATAAATGCATCCACGGCCCGTCGTGAATAATGTATGAGTGTATGGAATGGCGGCGTCCATATCATCGAATGTATGATATATATTCGTTCGGCTGTTTAGCTTTTGGAGGGACGGTGATGGACACTGGCACCTCGGTTTTGTTGGGAGATAAATATTTCCTTTGTTTAAGCGATGTTGTAAATTGAAGTGTTCTTTGTTTTGATTTTATTCCTGTATTTAATATACACACACACGAATATGTATATATACATATATACACACATACATACACACACACACACACACACACACACACACACACATATATATATAAATATATATTAATTTCTCTCTTAATTCAAACAATTTAACGCAAAGCAAGTGCATGAATGCGCACAAATATGCATACATTAAATACACACATGCATATACACACACTCCCACACACACACTCACACAAACATACACACGCGCATATATTATATATATATATATATATATATATATATATATATATATATATATATATATATATATATATATATATATATATATATGCGTGTGTGTGTTTGTGTCTGCATGTGCACGTGTGTATTTCCTATATACACTGTTTGGGTTAAGAGATGGAAACTAATATTCTGGGATGTGGTTGATAACTCAACGGTTTTTCTATACGAGCATCAAGATACTATCACAGACTAAACGACCGAAAGGCCAAACGACCTTCATTCACTGCTTTGTCAATAGTGGTATAATAGTCTTCAGTTTCGTGAGGGAGCGACAAACTTTGAAAGCAATTTGAAAAAAAAAGCAGTTAAAGAAAAGGAAAAAACTTTATTCCGGAAAAAGGAGAAGATCGGAAGGAACTGAGAGACGTTTTCGGCTTCCCAGGTCATCATCATCATCATCATCATCATCATCGCTTCTGTCGCCGTGCAACGCAAAGTACAATTCGACCTCTCAAATCTTTACTGTGCTTTCACTTCCACCAATCTCCACTCATCCCTAGTTTTCAGTCTCGTAGTTCTCATATTCACGTTTTAGCCTATCATTGTCATCACCTCTTTCGCTGTGCAACACAAAGCAAAATCCCACCTCTCAAATCTTTACTCTGCTTTCACTTCCACCAATCTCCACTCATCCCTAGTTTTCAGTCTCGTAGTTCTCATATTCTTGTTTTGTCGTTTCAAAAAAATTTCAAGTTTTCTATATAAATATCACTGCATACTGATATCGTTTCAGCTACTGATGAACTGGATGAAATATATAGGTTTTAAAAGTTAGAGATGTAATTTCATTGAGTGTTTCCTGTGTCGAAACGCTTGAAAACAAATAGAGTTTCTACCATTGATTCTACCATAAGATAATATTAAACAGAATGCAAAAATACAAGTACAAAAGAGTGTGATTTTTCATTAAAGATATAAAAAACCACAAATTTTACAACGACCATGTACGTTTTGGTGTTTATTATGTTAAATTATCAATATTAACTTCGTTTATTATTTACTACGATGATTGATATTATTATTAGAAATTGATTTTATTATGTGTGTGCGTATGTGTAAAAGATATAATATATATATATATATATATATATATATATATATATATATATATATATATATATATATATATACACAGTATATATAGATATATATATACATATATAGATAGATAGATATATATATATGTATATAATATATATATGTATATATATATATATATATATATATATATATATATATATATATATAGAGAGAGAGAGAGAGAGAGAGAGAGAGAGAGAGAGAGAGAGAGAGAGAGAGAGAGAGGTTTTCAAGTTAGTGATGTCATTTCCTTGTCGACACACATTAAAGTAAATCAAGTATCTGCTTAAAAATTAAGATGATAATAAACACATTCCGAATATACTAATAAAAAAAAGACGCCCAATTCCTCATAGAAGAAAATATAAAAAAGGCCCATAAAATTTAACAAAGAAAATGAAAATACAAAACGAGACGAACAAGTGCGGAAAACCAGGAGGGAGAACCTAAGCGGAACCATTATGAGAAACCCAGAGTACGCATTAGGTTCCTAATTTGTTCCCACAAGCGCCTGGAACCACGAAAGAACCCAGCAAGCGAGAACGATAGATATTATTACCCTCCCCGCAGCATCTGTTATCGGTTTCACGTATAAACCTTTTGTTGCCTCCTCCACGGAAGCAATTAACGCCAGAATGCTGGCCAGTTTTCTTTCGGGGAGAAAAACGTTTGGCTGCGAATTTTCTCAAACGTTTTTCTCTGTTATGAAATATATATTAATAGGTTGTTTTTCTCTCGGTGGTTATAGAAGGCCAGTTTGATTAAGAATGTGCGTGTTTGTTTGTTAATGTTGTCAGTAACCGCTTCGTTAATTATGTTCTCTGCTGATTGATGTTGTTGTACATTGATACTATTTTGAGAGAGAGAGAGAGAGAGAGAGAGAGAGAGAGAGAGAGAGAGAGAGAGAGAGAGAGAGAGAGAGCTGTATGAGGTCATGAAGAAAATTCCTATTAATTTAAGAAAAGAAGAGACAGGGTGATTACTAAGCAGAGAACGGAAATGCAGAAAACAGAGTGAATAAGAAGATAACATGCCGAATAAAGAGGTGGACAATATAGGAAATTTAGCAGAGAAGGAGAAGGGAGAGTATAATGCAAAGAAAAGAAATGATAAGTGATTAAAGGGAAAGACAGTTTATTTAGTATAAAAGGAGAAAGGGACCAAAATATGTGAAGAATGAAGAAATAAATAAAATGAAAACGAGAGAATATATATCAGGTAGAGAATAGAAAGAATATTTGCTAAAGATAAAGATACATGTTAAGCAAAGAAGGGGGAAATAGAGGAAATTTATGAAAGAGGGCGAAGAGAGAAATGCAGTAAAGGGAGAGAGAGAGAGAGAGAGAGAGAGAGAGAGAGAGAGAAACCTAACTCGGATATCTGTAGATGAATCCCTCTCAAAGAGGGAAAAGAACAAGGCCATTGTTATGTAGTATATCTTTTAAAAGAGAAAATGTTTCCTTGTTAAAGGAATACACACAGTATTTTCTTATTTTTTATTTTCAGTCATAGAGGGACGTATATGTATATATATATATATATATATATATATATATATATATATATATATATATATATATATATATATATATATATATATATATATATATATATATATATATATATATATATATATATATATATATATATATATATATTCACACACAAATATATATAAAAATATATATATGTGTGTGTGACTATATGATAAACAGTGCTTACATTCATATAAATAATGACCATTGAACAGTTTATTATTTTAATTACACTTCACTGAGAGAGAGAGAGAGAGAGAGAGAGAGAGAGAGAGAGAGAGAGAGAGAGAGAGAGAGATCACTAGGTGTCTTTGCTCACTGGTTCGCCCAATTGTTCACCATAAACACGGGGGGACCTTGGCGAGGATGAAAGGCATATATAAGATAAGATATTCTCTCTCTCTCTCTCTCTCTCTCTCTCTCTCTCTCTCATTTTCGTACTTGCAAAACAACCTATTTTGACCCAAGGATTTTCCCCAGTTATCAAGCCCTAAGACTGACATCTCGGTAATGGAATTCAGAAAGTGATTACAAATAGCGGGTTGGTTTCTTCTCTTACTTGCGAGGGCTGAAGATTTGTTTAATTTAGTTTAAAAAAAAAAAAGTAACTCTGTGCCAAATAAGAAAAACCTCTATTACAAAAAAATACAGGATCACGGCCGGCAGATTTCAAAGGATGTTTTAAGTAAATCTGGGTAAAACAAAAATAATGGTTAGTCATATGTAGTTATATTGCTGACAGTGAGTCCACATACCCATGAATCCTGCTACAGTGAATAGGATCTCAATTTTATCTTTGTCTGTTAAATGGGCATAAGGCGTTTCAGATAAGATTAAGCACATAGAAGTATGCGACAGCTTTGCCTACGCAAACTGACGTCACAAACTAATGTCACAAACTAAAAACTGACGTCACAAGCTGTCACAAACTGAAATTGCAAACTGACGTTACAAACTGATGTCACAAACTACAAACTGATGTCACAAACTAAAAACTGACGTCACAAACTGTCACACACTGAAATTATAAATTGATGTTGCAAACTGATGTCACAGACTAAAAACGACGTAACAAACTGATGTCACAAACTGAAAACTTTCGTCACATAATGATGTCACAAACCGACGTCACAAACTGATGTCACAAACTAAAAACTGACGCCACAGAGTAATGTCACAAACTGATATCACAAACTAAAATTGACGTCACAAACTGATGTCACAAACTAAACACGACGTAACAAACTGATGTCACAAACTAAAAACTGACATCATATAGTGATGTTACTGACGCCACAGACTGACGTCACAAACTGACGCCACAGACTGACGTCACAAACTGATGTCACAAACTGACGCCACAAACTGATGTCACAAACTAAAAACTGACGCACAAACTGATGTCACAAACTGACATCACAAACTGATGTCACAAAATAAAAACTGAAGCCACAAACTGATGTCACAAGCTGATATCACAAACTAAAATTGACGTCACAAACTAAAAAGTGACGCTACAAACTTATATCACAAACTGATGCAAGAAACTAAAACTGACGTCACAAACTGATGCCACAAACCAAAAACTGACTTCACAAACTGACGTCATGTATTCCTTATTCATTATTACCCTCTTCTTTCGTACTTCTTCATCGTCTAAAAGAACACCTGCCATTACACCTGTTCTACCTACGTGCCATGCAAATGTCATCCGCCATCCGACACCTGTGGCGTGATAGAGTCTCTCTCTCTCTCTCTCTCTCTCTCTCTCTCTCTCTCTCTCTCTCTCTCTCTCTCTCTCTACCGCAGTGGTCAGTGGTCACGTGGCTGGACGAGGTGACACAGACTGCAGGGGGAGAATGAGGACGATAATAATGATTAATGGCGAAGGGTTCTTCGGAGTGGTTCGAGATGTTTCTTCCAATTTTTCCTTATTTCCTTGTTTTTACTGCTTTCCTTTTTAGTTTCCTGTATAAGAAAACTATTGTGCCGGCTTTGTCTGTCCGTCCGCACTTTTTTCTGTCCGCACTTTTTCTGTCCGCCCTCAGATCTTAAAAACTACTGAGGCTAGAGGGCTGCAAATTAGTACGATGATCATCCACCCTCCAGTCATCAAACATCCCAAATTGCAGCCCTCTAGCCTGAGTAGTTTTTATTTTATTTAAGGTTAAATTTAGCCATAATCATACTTCTGGCACAATATAGGATAGGCCACCACTGGGTCGTGGTTAAAGTTTCACGGGCCGCAGTTCACACAGCATTATACCGAGACCACCGAAAGATAGATCTATTTTCGGTGATCTTGATTGTACACTGTAGCGGCTGTACAGAAAACTCGATAGCACCGAAGAAACTTCGGTGGATTTTTTACTTGTTTTCCATTAGTTCCCTGTTTAGTTATTTGTCGGTCTTTAGTTATTTTTCATTATTTGCTTATTTTTCTTTTCTCCTTATTTGTCATTATTTCCTTATTTTTCATGATTTCCTTACTTGTCTTTATTTCACTATTTTTCCTTATTTCCTTAGTTTTACTCGTGTCGTTATTTTTTCTGATTTCCTTCCTTTCCTTATATCCTTATTTGTCCTTATTTCCCCCATTTTCTTTACTTCCCTCTTTTTCCTCATTTTCCTCTTTTTCAGCATTGCCTTATTTCCCTTATTTGTCCTTGTTTCCTTATTTTTCTTATTTTTCCTTATTTCCTTATTTTCCGTATTTGTCCTTATTTCCTTATTATTCTTATTTCTTATTTCCTCTTATTTCCTTATTTGTCCTTATTGCACTATATTTCCTTGTTTTGTTGTTTTTCCTTATTTCCTTATTTTACTTGATTTCCTCATTTCCCTGTTTTCCGCATTTCCTTATTTTCCTCATATCCTTATTTTCGTTATTTCCTTATTTCTTTATTTGTCACAATTCCCTTTTTTCTTATTTCATAATTTGTCCCATATCTTTATTTCCTTTTTCCTAATATTAACAAGTAAAAATGGGCCGAAGTTTCTTCGGCGCAATCAAGTTTTCTGTACAGCGTATAATGCTGTTTGAAACTTTCAGCCACGGCCCATGAAACTCAGTCACGATCCGGTAGTGGGCTGTGTTGTTGGTGCCATAAGTACGATTATGGCTGACTTTAACCTTAAATAAAATAAAACCTACTGAGGCTAGAGGGTTGCAATTTGGTGTGTTTGATGATTGAAGGGTGGATGATCAACATACCAATTTGCAGCCCTCTAGCCTCAGTAGTCTTTAAGATCTGAGGGTGGACAGAAAAGTGCGGACGGACAGACAAAGCCATCTCAATAGTTTTCTTTTATAGAAAACTAAAAATGAACTATGTGCCTTAACGTAAAATATTTCCTTTCATTATCATTAACCCTCTTCGACATATTTCTTATTTTCATTTTCAATCTGAGTGAGAAGCGAAAAATAAGTTGTAAAAAGAACAAAGAGGATATAGAAGAAAAAAAATAGTGGAAGAGGCTTGCTTATCTTTTTTTTTGTTTTTAAGGTCAATGATTTTTAAGCCTTCTCGTTTCTCTGATACTCATGTTTATCAAGATACTGAATATATGCAAGCATATGAAATTCCTCAAACTATCTAAATACGATAAGTTTGCATGTATTTAAAGTTTTTCGTAAATACTGACTAATATTTAAAATCATATAAAATTAAAAAGAAAAGGACAATAAAAAAAATATTAAATAATATGGATCTAGGTGGAGAAGTAAGCAAACCTTCATTTTTCAAGAATGTTTAAAATCCTATTGCAAGACGTCACTATTCCTCCAAGGATGAGATTCCTGACTTAAATCCTAAAAGGGGCTGAGGAAGAAATGTAATAAAACGGTTATTCCTGAGCTTCTTCCTGGACAAAAAATAATGAAGTAAAAATTGCTCCGAGGCTTCTTCGGCGCATTCGAGTTTTCTGTGCATCGTATAATTAAGGCCACCGAAAATAGATCCATCTTTCGGTGGTCTCGGTATAATGCTTTATGATCCGCAGCCCATGAAACTTTAACCACGGCCCGGTGGTGGCATATCCTATATAGTTACCATAAGCACGATTATGGCTAACTTTAACCTTAAATAAAATAAAAACTACCGAGGCTAGAGGGCTGCAATTTGTTATACTTGATGATTGGAGGGTGGATGATCAACATGCCAATTTGCAGCCCTCTAGCCTCAGTAGTATTTAAGATCTGAGGGCGGACAGGAAAAAGTGCGGACAAATAAAGTGCGGACGGACAGACAAAACCGGCACAATAGTTTTCTTTCACAGAAAACTAAAAACTCCAAGATGAATCTTTTGCGATTGGCAGAAATAAGACGAGAGTCTGAGATACATAAAAGAAACAGAAATCTCTGCAGACTGTTCTCACTGATGACGTAAACAGACCCTCTTATTTGACGAGATTTTTTTTTTCTGACAAGACATGGAAGCAAATGGAATTGCTGGTGAACTTTAGAAGTGATTAATTCTTTCTTTCTGGTATGTTCAGCCGGGGAAACAGTATCAGAAATTGAAAATTGTGTAATCCCCATTTGAAGAAAAGGCAATGATGATTTTATACGAGTGTTGTATCTCAATGCTTTTTAATGTGAATATACTTTTATACCAAAGAATGTAATTACAACACCGACGTTTTGAAAGGAAGTTGTTGTATCTTTTTGATGGTGTAGTTGCCAGTGGATATAGCAAATAGAAAATTGAACTTCACCGATAAAACTAAACGGAACAGTAATGGAAAATACGAAACTTTTTTAGAAAGCTACTGAAAAGCGAATTAGAGGTTAGGTAATGATTTTCAGTAAATGGAAATATAAATACCATGGGCATGAGAGAGAGAGAGAGAGAGAGAGAGAGAGAGAGAGAGGAATATCTAATCCATATAAGCGAACAAACTTCCCATCCTAAAATGGCACATCCAGCGGAAGTGGCAGACTGCGTTAGGGACAAACATATCTAATCATAACTCAAAGACTCATGGCTTAATGAGAGCTGATTCTGGACCTAGGGAGGCAAGTCGTGGAGATTATATCTGTGTAATGGCATAATTCATGTGTTGGTCCATCTCTCTCTTTCTCTCTCTCTCTCTCTCTCTCTCTCTCTCTCTCTCTCTCTCTCTCTCTCTCTCTCTCTCTCTTCATGAAGGAAGAGGTATGAGAGAATGACTGTGTTGAGAAATGTCTTCCGTTCTATTGTTTAATGATTCCTCTTTGCTTATCGCATATTCTCATGTGTTAGTTCACCCTCTCTCTCTCTCTCTCTCTCTCTCTCTCTCTCTCTCTCTCTCTCCCCATGAAGGAAGGTGTATGAGAGAATGAATGTGGTGAGAAATGTCTTCACTATTGTTGTTCAATGGTTCCTAGTTTCATATCACATATTCTCATGTGTAGCTCTCTCTCTCTCTCTCTCTCTCTCTCTCTCTCTCTCTCTCTCTCTCTCTCTCTCTCTCTCTCTCAAGGAGGAAGAGGTATGAGAGAATGAATGCGTCGAGAAATGTCTCCAGTATTGTTGCTTAATTGTTCCTCGTAGCTTATCACATATTCTCCTTGCTCTTGTATTCCTTCAGTCCACTGTTGTTGTTGTTGTTGGTCAGTTTCAAATTACATGAAGTACACAGTTTGTTTATTAGAAGATGGCTGCTGTAGGTTAACAAAGGGTTTTTATAGAGAAACTGAGACAGTGGAATCTTTCCCAAGTGTTCTGCGTCAAGTACAGATTCCGAGCCTCTGTAGAGTAATGACGTAGACGCAAATGATTCTTTCTTCAGTATTTCACCTGTTTTTGAGAGAGAGAGAGAGAGAGAGAGAGAGAGAGAGAGAGAAATTTATGATATATATATATATATATATACATATATATATATATATATATATATAAAAACACACACATACACACACACACACACACACACACACACACATATATATATATATATATATATATATATATATATATATATATATATATATATATATATATAAGGGAGACAGACTGACAGACAGACAGAAAGTCAAAGTGGAAACAGAATGGTATTCCTAATTCCTGTATTGAATTTGATATCCACAGTTTTTTCATGTCTTATGCTTTACATCATAAATTAATCGTGGTGAAGAATTTCTCTCTCTTTATCTTGCTGCCGTATCAGTCAAACTCTCTCTTTTCAATGGTTGCTGAAAAAGCCTCAGTGCTTGGCTTGACAGCCTAAATTTGGTAAAATCATAAAATCATACATTTATGCATATTAGAATCTTCCTGTGAAATGGATATGTATAACCAGTATGACCCTATTCAAATGTATTCTTTGGCATTGTGGTTATTACAATTAAATACGTATTTGGTAAAAGGGGACCAATAGATTCTATATATACTTTTGCATTATCACCATCAATAACCACGAGGTAAACTGACCTCTTTCTCCTTCAAATGAGATATTTTCATTTCCTTTCTCACCACCTTCATATATTCTCCATCACCAACATCGGCCAATCTCTCCTCTTCATTATTCTTCAGTTTCTATCCTTCTTTTGATATCAACCGTTCACCTTCGTCGGCCAGATTATATCCGCGAATCCATCGCTTTTCAAATATCCTGCGTCAGAGCTTCGAAACGTTTCAGCTTCTAGTCGCCGGCGAGTTCTGCTTTTGAAACCTAAAGTCATGTAATTCGCTGATGTCCTTTTGACATTATCGTACATCAGATAACTCCTCGCCCTTTAAAAAGGTATATGACTTTACTGATGGTGATGAAATTCCCATTGGAAACACACAGCTGTTATCAGCAAAGATTATTCATCTCTAGCCAATTTCCTATTCATCATTTACTTTCCTGATTGATGTCAGTGAACGAGTCAACTGATATATCTGATATCTTTTAGGTAAAGTTTCCTAGTGCATTCTTTTCCTGCCTTTATTCTTTTTTTTTTCTTATTATTACTCTCTGCATGAGTGTAAAATGTTTCCCGTAAATTCCTGCCTCCTCTCATGCAATGTCAAGTTTCTTTGTTAGGGCTTTCATACCGTAAAATAACGGAATCTGCGGGTTATTCAATTACTCTTCATGGTCCTCTTAATAGATATTCTACTCTGGTATGCACACAATTGTATATATGTATATATATATATATATATATATGCATACACACACACACACACACATATATATATATATATATATATATATATATATATATATATATATATATATATATATATATATATATATACATATATATACACCAGAGTAGAATATCTATTAAGATTAATATGAAAAAGTACCAGGTACCCCCTACATGTATGTAAGTATATTTGTGTTCATTTATATATACATTGAGTGGGTATGTGTGTATATTTGTAGGGTGTATGTATGAAACCTTACACGGCTTCACCAGATAAAGACATAATATAATGATACGGGGACAAACTGTAATCTCGCTGCACGCCCCCCCACCCCCACCCGCCCCCCACAGCGTCACCACGACCTCTTGTATTGGGGATTGATTCGCGAAACTTCAAATGAGGCAGTATTTATAAAAGTGTCCTAAAAAATGTGTTCTCTTTTGGCAACAATGTGGAAATAAAATGAAAAAATGGACGCATAAAGTAGAATGAAAAACAGACAATAATTTGCAGGAAGTGTGGCAATTAATTACCAGCATCCGCGGACCAAAATAATCGTTCGAAAACATGTTCGTTACCAAAGACATTACTGGAAGGAAAACACGGCATGCGCGGTTAATTGTCTGTTTTGCAGAAGTGAATGTTTTCTAACAGAAGCAGAATGGGAGCGTTTTCGCTGCACGGATAAGAGCACAGTCCTCCTGTCATAATGAAGGCAATAATGGAGCTGCATTTTTCAAAATATTAGCTCAAGACAATCATTTCGAATCTTGTGAGAAGTGGGTGTTTCGCCGTAATGAACGTGGGCGTGGGATATCGGTTTCCACTGCAAAGAAATTGTGCTGTTGTTTTCTTTTTAGGGAGAAGTAAAAAATATTTGTGGCCCGGTTTTTTCTGTCACTAGAAAAGGTATTCATTGTTATACGATGGCTTGTAAGGAAAGGTCACGAATAATTGAAGCTCATAAAAAAATGTTCGAATGTCTGTGACCGAACGCAATCAAGTTTAAAGGTCATTACCATGTCATGCCAATGCTCGGAAGTACGCTTTTAATAACATCGACCATAAATGGCGGAGTCTCTCGTGATTCACATTCACGCTGATTAAGGGTCAAAATGAACGGTTCATCCTGGGGATCCCAGGGGCAGCGGCCGAAGGAGACTCAGGGGGTACCGAAGTTTAAGCTTTATGCTTGGCATAGCGGCTGCACCAGCAATAGCAGCAGCTGTGTGCCTCTCTCAGTCTGCCGATGGCTGTTGTCGAGGAAGGGTCTCTTCCGGAAGCTCCGTCTTCTGCTCTTGTGTGGCGAGATCCGATGCCTTCTTAAAGGGACTTCTTCCTTCCTATTTTTTCCTCGTCATGTGAGGTGATTAATGAAAGTACATACTGATTTTCTCAAGTGCTATGTCAAGTGACAAGAATAAACAAAAACGAAATCCAAAGTTTTTTGAATTTATTGAAAGTTTGACAAGAAAAGAGAATTGTTTCACCCGAAGAAAATAAAGTATAGAACATATTTTTAAATGTACATTTTCAACTTAAGAAAATTATACCTATATATGTCTCGAGCACTTTGTACATTTCTGAGGCTGAATTAAATCACTACTTGGGGATGCCATGTGACTAGAATTACTTAGTGAATTACAGTATGAATGAAATGAGGAAGTGCATGAACATTCCATCGAGTTTGAAAATAACGCACGAGACGAACAGTCGTGGAAAGCATATTTCCAATTTGCAGACGCCATAATGTTCGTTTTCCCCTCGATCGACTTCTTCTTTAAACTCAGAGAGGGACATCGATGAAGCCACTGCCCCCCGCAATGCCGGGCACCCGAGGGCACCTGTGGCTGTGCCCTCTCATGGTGCTCCTGTGGACGATGACTGCGCTGACTGGATCCGAGAGCTTCCGCAGGACGCCCACCATCGCCACCAAGTACGGCCAGCTCAGGGGCTTCTATCGGGAGGTGACGTCGCGGAACCTACGCGTGGCCTGCTACCTGGGGGTTCCCTACGCCACCCCTCCCGTCGGAGCCAATCGCTTCAGCCCTACCAGGGCCCTGTCGCAGTGGGTGGGGGTGCATGACGCCACGCACTTCGGACCCTCGTGTCCCCAGAGACTTCCCGACATCTCCAACGAAACGGCTGCCCTCACGAAGATGTCCAGGGCGCGATACAACCGCCTGCAGAGGTATTTCCCCGTCCTGAGGCGTCAGAATGAGGATTGCCTGTACCTCAACATCTACGTACCGGATGAAGGTAAGAAAGATTTCAGTTCAACTGAAATGGAGCAATATGCAGTATTCTTAAAGAATGTTCTTTAAGAATGAGTAGGCGTCTATGGGTCTCCCGGGGGGAGGGGGCGGGGTTGGGAGATGGTCACGTGGGTGGGAGGTGACAAAGGACCATGAGAGACGAATATTCACCTGGTCTGTTTCATAAAGGTACTTGAGACTTATTTATATATTTATTTGATTTATTTCATTTATTTATCTCTCTGTTTATTTATTTATTTGGTGTAAGTAAACTCCTTACTCGTTATTTCTTTATACTTTCAAATGATTAAATGGTGTTAAATATCTCATGCATAACAAGAAACTACAGTTGTTGCGTTGAAAATTCTTGTGTTGATTACTTCTTATTTCCAGCCATTGAAGAATTATTTGCCAAAGGTAATTCGCTCCCCATTTGTTATTATTTGTTGTTCGGGGAGAAAGCAAACAACGAAGACGCCGGCAAATATAAGAAGTCGATGAATATTCCAACTTGGATTTAACTTATGCAGGAGTTGAGTTCAGTCTTTGTATTTCTTTCTTCGCAAACAATGTACTTGAAAGAATTTCGAAATGTTTTTGTGTTTGATTCATCGATAAATAAAAGAATGGGGTAACAAAAAACAAATATATATCGGGTGGTATTGTTTGAGAGAGGGTACATATGTTACTCAGAAACGGAGCTTTCTCTCTCTCTCTCTCTCTCTCTCTCTCTCTCTCTCTCTCTATATATATATATATATATATATATATATATATATATATATGTATATATACAAGCTATATATATTATATATATAGACATATATATATATATATATATATATATATATATATGTATATATATATATATAAAGATAAAATCCACAGAGGAAACGGAAACACTGGAGTGCTGCGGGGCCTTTCGACGCTAGTCCTTTACTTAGCAGCACTCCAGTGTTTCCGTTTCCTTCATAAATGATTTTATCTTTATTTATATATTCATCGCGTTCCATATTTTCGTGATTCAGTTATATATATATATATATATATATATATATATATATATATATATATATATATATATATATATATATATATATACACACATATATATATATATATATATATATATATATATATATATATAATATATATATATACATACATATGGACATATGTTTGTGTGCATTTATGTGTACGCGTGTGTGTGTGTGTGTGTGTGTGCGCGCGCTTGTGTGCGTATTTTTGTGCGTGAGATTGACGGCCGTGGACTAATTAAGTCTGTCACTTCATGTTAGTTGTTCGAGAAGTTTAGACTGTGGAGTTGCTTTTGTTTCGACTTTTTTCTCTGCTCAATATTTCGTTACTTTTGTTTCTTATCTCTTCAGTGTCAGCTGCGCGTGAGTGTGAGTGTATGTGTGTGTGTGTGTTTGTGTGTACAACATTTGCGAACGCATAAGTACTTTTCATTTCAGAAATTGGTTTATGATAATTACAACATTATTTTTCTCTAAAACATTCCTACAGAAAAGATGAAGTATCAGTTTCTGTACGACAGTTTAAGGTTGAGTCGAGACTTCCATTGAGGTACGATATTCCATAAGAACAGACAAAATAACACTTAAATTCAAGATCTAATCCAGTGAGGTATGATAAGAAACACGTAAAAGAACACTAAATATAAGACCTAATTCTCTGTAACAAAAAAAAAAAGACAGAGGAAAATCAATACAAATACAGCCACGGAAAACAGATCTATCTTTCGGTGGTCTCGGTTTAATGCTGTAATGAGCCACGGCCCATGAAACTTTAACCACGGCTTGGTGGTAGCCTGTCTTATATCGTTGCCAGACGCACGATTATGGCTAACTTTAACCTTAAATAAAATAAATAAATTAATGAGGCTAGAGGGCTGCAATTTGGTATGTTTGATGATTGGAGGGTGGAGGATCAACATACCAATTTGCAGCCCTCTAGCCTCAGTAGTTTTTAAGTTCTGAGGCCGGACAGAAAAAGTGCGGACGGACAGACAAAGCCATCTCAATGGTTTTCTTTGACAGAAAACTAAAAAGATGATTTTGTTGGGCTACAGAATAGCAGTCTGAATGTTCCATTGTCAGTGTGTAAGGCGACAAAGTCAGTCTTCCAGGTGAAAGAGGATCACAGTTTACTTCCTTGCATGTCCAAGTGCGTGACATCAGGGAGCGTCTCCAATATCGGATAAAGTTTTCCGAAACTCTCTCTCACTCTCTCTCTCTCTCTCTCTCTCTCTCTCTCTCTCTCTCTCTCTCTCTTTGTGCCTTGCTTGTATTCTCTCTCTCTCTCTCTTTCTGTCTTGCTTGTATTCTCTCTCTCTCTCTCTCTCTCTCTCTCTCTCTCTCTCTCTCTCTCTCTCTCTCTGTCTTGCTTGTATTCTCTCTCTCTCTCTCTCTCTCTCTCTCTCTCTGTCTTGCTTGTATTCTCTCTCTCTCTCTCTCTCTCTCTCTCTCTCTCTCTCTCTCTCTCTCTCTCTCTCTCTCTCTCTCTCTGTCTTGCTTGTATTCTCTCTCTCTCTCTCTCTCTCTCTCTCTGTCTTGCTTGTATTCTCTCTCTCTCTCTCTCTCTCTCTCTCTGTCTTGCTTGTATTCTCTCTCTCTCTCTCTCTCTCTCTCTCTCTCTCTCTCTCTCTCTCTCTCTCTCTCTCTCTGTCTTGCTTGTATTCTCTCTCTCTCTCTCTCTCTCTCTCTCTCTCTGTCTTGCTTGTATTCTCTCTCTCTCTCTCTCTCTCTCTCTCTCTCTCTCTCTCTCTCTCTCTCTCTCTCTTTTCCCTCTGACGTCCACTTGAACACACACGCGCTTATTCCTTGTTTGAATGACTTTTCATTATATTCATTGTCATCAATTACATATTTCACTTTTGTTAGATATGAGATACTTCGAACGAGAAGATTTCGTTCTTGATATTTGAAAGTGAAGGTTGAGAAGTCGTCATTGTAATTTCGAAAAAACTGAGAATTCAGGGGGCTTAAAAAATTTTAATTTCTTTTTCTTATAAAAAAAAAACTATGAGCAAAGGCTCATGCAATACGTCATAAAGGGGCCTTTCTCTGCTCTGAGCACCAAAGTCAACAGTGCCTTAGATTTCTGAAGCTTTTCTGAAAATAGGTTGGACATGATATTTACTGAGAAGGATAATCTAAAATAAAACGAAATATTAAGTAAAACGCCTACTTATTTATTGACCAGGGAAGCCTTTAAGACCTCTACCTTGGAAGAGGGTATGAGGTTTTAAATAATAAAATAAATGTTATAAAAATTCCCAAATTACAGGCTTAGAAGGAAAAATACTAAGTGAAATATATCTTAATTTCTGTGGGTTTATACACAGTTTACAGTATAATATAGCACTGATAAAAAGTTAGCCTTTATTCCTTTATTTTCGGGTGTCAAAGGTTTGGAACAAAGTCAGAGTCACTTGAATTTCACCAAGTGATCAACGATGTAATTTGCTGATGAACTGCCTCATACGTTTTTGCCGAATTGCTTTATTCTTAATTCATGCAGTCTCTGTTCCTGTGATGAACAAGTATAGGTTCAGCTCGTACCAAAGTTATTGCTCCATTTAGTGAAAATCGTAGCCTTTTTCGTTATATTTTAACTGCTAAAATATTTGAAATTTCATTCGAGGGGAAGCCTCTCAAAATCTCTTTGTGGGCTTATCAACTCTCTTGCAGGACTTCGAAGATATTTACTTGCTTCTCTTGTTTATTAATTTGGTAGTTTATTTTATTTTGTCTTTTCCAATAACTTATCTTTCTGCATTTCTTATTACCATCTGTTACTTCTTTCAAATGAACACCTTGTTCGTTAGAAGCTTGAATTTGAAGTTACTGGTCCCTGTGGGCTTGTTCTACATGAATAGGGTTTATTTCCTGAATAATAATAATAATAATAATAATAATAATAATAATAATAATAATAATAATAATAATAATAATAATTACTACCTCTGATCCAGATACTAAAATATATTCATAGTAATTATATGAAGACCTTCGCCACAAACACAAGGCAATCCAACTCTCAGTTCGGAATGAACAGTCTAAACAGGTAAGTTTAGACAGCCGATACGTTCCCACACCTGGTCTGCCAAGCTTTCAGTTTAGCCTGACTTGTCAGGACTCATCAGTTTGGACCGAATTGGCGTTATTCGCATAGACATCAGTCTGAAGTCGAAAGTTGAATAATTGTGGTCTTGACTGTCTACCCTATACACACATCAGTTTGGGTTGATGGTCCCAACAGTCCAAAGTCTGATTTGACTGAAAACAAACGAGCTGTCATCTAGCCAGTTTAGACTGGTCAATCAGCCATTCTACTATACACACGACAGTTCAGACTGATCATTCAGACTGATCACTTCGAACTGTCAGTTTAGACTTCCCGCGTGGGGGAACCATAAGCCAAACACCTATCTTGTGATATCAGTCCCGTTAGGTTTTGTTCTTAAGACTTTTCTGCTTAATATTTTTCCAGTCCCTTTTTTGCTGTTAATTCGACTATCAATACGTTTTCTGTCTTCACTTACTAGCCATCACCTGTCATCTGAGCACAATCATGGCTTACTCTTTCGTCATCTACTGTCATCCACTGTCATGTTCTCTTTGTTAAGTGGAAATTCGCTTAATTCTCTATCTTCTGACAGTATATGTTCCCTTACTGGTAATCAAATTCCTCGTCTATCTTATACAGACATTTTACATGTTCAGATTACATTTACTCTTCGTTGGAACACCACATAATTCAAGTAGCTAAATCTGTTTTTAAGAATCAGGACTTAATTTTTGTTAATTAGGTCTGATATTACCCTTACCTGCTTGGCTCTCATAGTTTTGGGATACAGTAATTATTGTTTTGTTTCCCATTCTGGCGGACAGCAGCCAAATCCCCACAGTTTGTCAAATGAAGAAGCCTGCCTTACCTTTATCGCAGTCTCTATATTTGAAGCAAGGAGCTTTACAGTCATCTCTCTACAGATACTCTTTCAGTCATTGTTTTATTGAGGGTAGGAAGAATAGCCTATTATTTGGACCACAAAGTCTCCAGATTGTCTTTTGATCACGTTGTTATATACATATACATATATATACATATACATACGTACATGCTCACACATATATATGTATGTATATATATACACAAACACACACACACACACATATATATATATATATATATATATATATAGCCGGAGGAGGAGACCCCATTCTCTATCAACATTTATTCTGATTCTTCGGGCACCCAGAAGTATACATTTTAATTCTACCAGCCTTCGGTATAATCTCCCACATTGTGAGGCAAGAATCAGGAAAAAAAGAACCATTTGGGACATTAGGAATAGTATACGCTATAATAGCAATTGGAGTTCTTGGCTTTGTTGTCTGAGCTCACCACATATTCACTGTTGGAATAGACGTAGATACACGAGCTTATTTCACTTCCGCCGCAATAATTATTGCCGTACCAACAGGAATCAAAATTCGCACCCACTAGCCATAGGACTAACACTAATCCTCCAAACTATTTTAATCTGCGTATCTGCAGGCCTTTTATCAAAATTCATATGATTCACTTATATCCTATTTTTAATTTTTCTAGGAGCCACACTAGTCTTATTCATTTACGTAGCCTCCCTTGCCTCAAACGAAACGTTCAAGCTATCAATTAAAATAATTTCAGCTTTACTCTACCCCATACAAAAATGGGAAAAAGCACGTTAAAAGAAGAAGAAGATATATATATATATATATATATATATATATATATATATATATATATACATATAAATCCAGTGATCAATTCTAGAAAATGAAAAGAATATGCAGAGAAGCATAGGAAACTTACTGCAAAGAGACAAGCAGGAGTTGAAGCCTCAAAGTGGCGCAAGGATTTCGTACCCAGGAAAGTTAATATGCGGTCCCATATAAAGAGCAGGTAACTCAATACATCATATTTCCTAAAAAATTAACACATAAAATTTTTGAACGTGTTATGTGAATCTTTGTAAGAATGTTGTTCAGCTTACGTGAGTAAAAGATAATTATTGTTATTATTATTCAGAAGATGAGCCATATTCTCATAGAACAAGCCCACACGGGCCACTGACTTGAGATTCAAGCTGCCAAAGAACATGGTGTTCATTAGGAAGAAGTTACAGAAGGTAGTGGGACATACAGAAAGAACGACTATGAAATGCTCTTTATAATTTGGGAAGTTGCAAAAGTATTTAGAAAAACTTTTCTTAGTTTTCTTGAGGTGATTGTTTCACTTGACACATCAGTCGTAACTTATTTATTTTTGCGGAGTATGTTTTTCGTTCTCTGTAAAATATGGAGTCGAGGTCTAGAGTTCGATTCCCGATTCCGGCTCTCTCGAGGCCAATAAAGACTTAACCCAACTGTACATGGGAATTGGCCCATTAGTGGTGTCAAAGGCATGGGAGAAAGGAACTGGCCACCCTGCTCCACAAATCCTGCATCCTGCGTGGATGTGGCTCTACCTGACAAGTCCCTCACGTCCTTTTGAAAGTATGCGAGTGAATTTGACCACAAAAGAAATTAACCAAAGACGATTATTAAAAAAAAAATAACCACCACCTTCATTGAACAATGAAAAAAAATTAATAACAAAAAGACAATAATTAAAGAAAAGTCTTTTTTGACCATTGTGTACGAAAACCAGCGTAATAAGATGACTAAAAGTAAGATAAGAAAAAAATAAGGAAAGGAAATGTAATAAAAGGACCCGCAGTGAGAAAACAGCCGGTGACAGGAAGAAAGTTTAAAAACTAACTCCTCGAGCGACACTTAGAAAAAGTTTGCCAGTTCCCAAACTCTGGAACTCTGGAAGGTGTTTTCTAAATAATAACAGAGAAAATGCAGCCCTGACGACAAAGCCTTGGAGAGAGGGCTGCAGCAGCATTTGTAAATGTTACAAAATGTCGAGAAATGATTTTGATTTTTTGTTATGGAGAGCATTCAGCTGGGGAGAAAAGATCACTGCAATGAAAGGAAATCTGACAAAAGGTTTCGGCGCTGTTAAATTATTTCTGCAATAGAGAAAAGGTCTATAGCTCGTGAACAGGGCAGCGCTTGAAAAGCTCCTATTGTTAGCCAAACACTAGTTATTCGTTTTTTGGGGGGCAAGGGGGGTGGGTGTTGATGTTAAGAATTTTGCACTATTCTCAAAGGTAGTAAAAAAAGCATTATAATGGGTTATATTAAGACTAATGGCAACAGCTTGTAAAATTTTATTTTTCCCAAATTGTAAAGAACTTTAGCTGTTCAGAGAGGCAGCATAGAAAAATCATTGTAATGGGATATATTCAGAAAAAAAACCATGAATGGCAGTAAAAGTATATTACCTCAATCAATTACATTCGTGATACTGGAGGCAAACAGCCATTGGTATTTCATTGGGAAACCATTAGCAAAATTCTGAACGAAGCCAAGTGTCCGGGCTTGAAAAATGGGCAAATTTTAATTTAAATCCTGCTTGTTTATAACTCGCCAAACAACCTGCTGCTTGCTCTGAAAAGGCGAAGGATTTTTATTCGGCTTTCCAGTTAATATGCGTAATGAACTTATTTCTGAATCATTATGACATTCCATTAAATTCCAAGTGCAATTAGAAGAAAAATGTTATCATAAGATGAAGGCTAAATAAATTCAAATGTACATCGTCGTAAAATCGCAATTATTCTAACGCAATGGTATGATGATTCAGCAGTTTTAGAGCGATTCCATTGAAAGTAAATCACGCGGAGTTAACTTATAAAAAATACGCACAAAATATACAATAATAGCTTATTCAATGGATATTCAGCCAACCGGACAAATCCGGTTACACAATGGCTAGGTTAAACGTTAATTATTTTTGGCTAAAAGAATAATCTGTTATATCAAAGTATTTAACTTCCGTGTTTACGATTTCCCAACCCCACCCCCCATCTCAAATCCCACCCATCCCCCAAAAAATTGAAAGTGTATTGTTCAGCCTGTGTTATGTATATTTACTTCTTTCTTTTAATTTCTCTTAATCCTCTTCTTCAAGTTTTTGTCCAGCATACGAACAAACACCTTTTTATGCCCTACATACGAACAAACCCCCTTTTTTTATGCCCAACATACGAACAAACACCTTTTTACTCCCAACGAACGCATACGAACAAACACTTTTCATGTCCAACGTAAAAACAAACACCTTTTCATGCCCAGCGTACGAACAAACACCTTTTCACGCCCAACACGCGAACAAACACCTTTTCATGCCCAACGTACGTACAAACACCTTTACATGCCCAACGTACGAACAAACGGCTTTTCATGCTCAACGTACAAACAAACGCCTTTACATGCCCATAGTACGAACAAACGCCTTTTCATGCCTAACGTACGAACAAACGCCTTTTCGTGCCCAACGTATGAACAAACGCCTTTTCATGCCCACCATACGAACAAACACCTTTTCATGCCCAACGTACGAACAAACACCTTTTCATGCCCAACGTATGAACAACGTATGATCAAACATCTTTTTAAGCACAACGTACGAACAAACACCTTTTTACGCCCAACATAAGAACAAATGCCTTTTCATGCCCAGCATACAAACAACGTAAAAAAAAAACACCTTTTTATGCCCAACATATGAACAAACACCTTTTCATGCCCAACATACGAACAAACTCCTTTATATGCCCAACATACAAACAAACCCCTTTTCATGCCCAACATACGAACAAACATCTTTTCATGCCCAACATACGAACAAACACCTTTTCATAGTCAATGTATGAACAAACACCTTTTTTACGCCCAACATATGAACAAACACCTTTTTATGCCTAACGTATGAACAAACACCTTTTCATGCCCAAAGTACGAACAAACACCTTTTTACGCCCAACATATGAACAAACAACTTTTTACGCCCTACATACGAACAAATGCCTTTTCATGGCCAATGTACGAACAAACACCTTTTCATGCCCAACGTACGAAAAAACAGCTTTTTACGCCCATCATGCGAACGAACACCTTTTCATGCCCAATGTACGAACATACGCCTTTTTACACCCAACATATGAACAAACACCTTTTCATGCCCAACATATGAACAAACACCTTTTCATGCCCGACATACAAACAAACACCTTTTCATGCCTGACATACGAACAAACACCTTTTCATGCCCAACGTATGAGCAAACACCTTTTTTATGCCCAACATACGAACAAACACCTCTTTATGCCCAACGTACGAACAAACGCATTTTCATGCCCAACGTACGAACAAACACCTTTTCATGCCCAACATACGAACAATATATGAACAAACACCTTTTTACGCCCAACATATGAACAAAACACCTTTTACGCCCTACATACGAACAAATGCCTTCTCATGCACAACATACGAACAAACATCTTTTCATGCCCAACATACGAAAAAACACCTTTTTATGCCCATCATGCGAACAAACACCTTTTTACGCCCAACATACGAACAAACACCTTTTCATGCCTACATATGAACAAACACCGTTTTACGCCCAACATACGAACAAACACATTTTCATGCCCAACATACGAACAAGCACCTTTTCATGCCCAACATACGAACAAACGCCTTTTTATGCCCAGCGTATGAACAAACACCTTTTCATGACCCATGTATGAACAAACACCTTTTCATGCCCAACGTACGGACAAACACCTTCTTATGCCCAACATATGAACAAACACCTTTTCACACCCAACGTACGAACGAACACCTTCTTATGCCCAACATATGAACAAACACCTTTTGACTCCCAACCTACGAACAAACACCTTTTCGTGCACAATGTACGAACAAACACCTTTTTGTGCCCAACGTACGAACAAACACCTTTACATGCCCAAACGTACGAACAAACATTCGTGTACGTTGTAAGTTTTATCACGACATATTTCCATGAGAAAATGTTCCTCGCAAGAAAAAATGTTTTTCTCTCTCTCTCTCTCTCTTTTTTTCCTCAGGTCGCGTAAGGATTTGCTCATTCTCCGTTGAAAATTGTTTCCTGAATTTATTTCTTTGTCCTGAATTGTCTTTATTCATGCGACTACTTGTCTTTGAGGTTGTAAAGCCCAAGGAATTACGAAGTAAAGAGCGCAGTATATTCATCACACTTCAAAGGGATTTTATATTTTATTCAATTAGATTTAAAATACACGTGTGAAAATGAGGGGAAAATGCCATTTTATGTATGCCGGCATTTAAATGAAAATGCTACGCTTTTGTTTGTTATCTTCGTGGCGTTGGCAAACTTTACACTGAGATTAGTCGACACAGATTTCCTGCTTTTCTCTGTCTCTCTGTCTGTCTCTCTCTCTCTCTCCCTCCTCTGTTGCTCGAGATTTATTGAGGGTTTGCGACACTTCGTAGCAAATTTCCTTCCACCTTTAAGAGCCAGACCTTATTCTTTGCATCTATATTATTTTTGTTTATCTTTAAGTCATTAGCTCTCTCTCTCTCTCTCTCTCTCTCCCTCTCTCTCTCTCTCTCTCTCTCTCTCTCTCTCTCTCTCTCTCTCTCTCTCTCTCTCTCTTCTTTTGTTCGAGATTTACTTGAGGACTGCGACACTTCATAGCAAATTTCCCTCCACCTTTAAGAGCCAGACCTTATTCCTTTTATTTTTTTGATCTTTAAGTCCTTAGCTAATGACTTTTTCCAGCCTAGGTTCGAATACATCAGTGACAATAAAAAAGATTTGAGGCTTAACCAGGGTAGAGCCTTAGATCTCCCTCTTAAAGAAGGATGGCTTATGGAGAATCAGGAAACACAGAAGTAGTAAGAGAATCACAGAAAAAAAGGGGAGATCGAGTGGTCTGACAGGTGTTCCGAGGCCTTGTCATAAGAGAAGGAATTATTCTCACCTTGAGGCCAATAGACACCCTTGATGTTTACATAAGATGTTGCTCTTTTAACGCGGGTCTTGTAGAATGCTTGTAATTGTTGAATAGGTTTCTAATTTCAGCGAGTAGAACTCGTTATAAGTAATGGATAATCTATTGTGCAGTATAATTAAACATGAAGCATGCATAATCATGAGACCTACCAAAGAGTAGAATGAAAAAGATCATGATAATCTACTGATACAATTAAAAAAAATAGGGCTTACAAGCAAGTTGATGCTGATAAAAAAAAATGAAGCGAGCATAACACGCAGGACAGATCCCAAAAATCAGAATGCATATGACAACGGAGCAAATATTTCAAGATGTGGTTTGTATCATACAACAAGTTAAAAATGCGCAATCGAGTTTTCTGTATATTAATCAAGGCCACCGAAAATTGATCTATGTTTCGATGGTCTAAGTATAAAGCTGTTTGAGCCGGTGGTGGCCTGTCCTATATCGTCACCAGACGCACGATTATGGATAATTTTAATTTTAAATAAAATAAAAACTACTGAGGCTAGAGGTCTGCAATTTGGTATGTTTGATGATTGGAGGGTGGATGATCAACATCCCAATTTGCAGCCCTCTAGCCTCAGTAGTTTTTTAAGATCTGAGGTCAGACAGAAAAAGTAAAGACGGGGAGACAAAGCCATCTCAATAGTTTTCTTTTACAGAAAATTAACAAGCGAAGGTGACTCACACTCTTCATTATCTCGAAGAACAAAATGAGCTCTGTAAAGCATAGAACTTTCATCGAGAGGCCCAGGTTTTGAAGAAAATTGTGATTGTTAATTAAGGAGTAAAGAAAGATTAAGCAGTATGGCCTGGAAATGGCAATATTATTCTTCTCATTAATACTAAAAGAACATATTACGGCTCTCTCGTGAATGCTGATAAGGAGTCAAAGCTACCTGAGTCAATTTAATCCTGAATGAGTTTGATCCTGAGTCACTTTAGTCCTGAGCCAGTTTGATCCTGAGTCACTTTAATCCTGAGTCACTTTAATCCTGAGCCACTTTAATCCTGAGTCAGTTTAATCCTGAGTCAGTTTAATTACTTCCTGCTTACTCTGAAATGAGATATGGTTAAATATCTTCGATAGACAGAGAACGGACCGGTAAAAGGGGGTGACATTTGTAATACTGATGATTCATATTAAAGTAGATGTTTATGATGGTGACTCGTGTCTGCATTATCTTAGCTAGCATTATAGTTTAATTGTATGAATTAACAATCCTCGCAAGGTATTGTGCATAGGCAAGAAATAAAGATAAATAAATGAGTAAAAAAATTTGGTCTTCATGCATGAGTGTTTGAATGACTGTGTGTTTGCGCGTGTGGAAATGTGTGTGTGTGTGTGTGTGTGTGTGTGTGTGTGTGTGTGTAAAGGTAAAGAAATAGTTTCTTTTAGAAATGCAAAGGTTGAATAAATAATAGTTCCCATCTATTAGAAAAAACGCTGTTTACGAGCATTCCACAACACCGGCGCAAAGAAGCTTCCTAAGAACGCACGACTTCCGGATAATTACAATGGTATCCCCGTTTCTGGGAAGCGCAATTTTTATGGCGGGGATGGGAGAGAGAGGAGGGGGGGAGAGGGAGTGGGAGGGGATAGGAGGGGGAAGGGGAAAGGGGATATGAGGGGAGGAGAGAGGAGGAGGCGGGGGAGGGGAAGGTTAAAGGAAGGGAGAGGAGGTGAGGAAAGGGGAGAGAAAGGGGGAATGGCATGGGGAGGAAAGGGGAGGGGAAAGGAGGGGAAGGGTAGAGGAGGGAGGAAAAGGAGAGAGGAGGGGGGAGTGAAGGGAAGAGGAGGGGGAAAGGGGAGACGAAGGGTGAATGGCAGGGGAGGGGGCGGAGGGGAAGGGGAGAGGAGGGATGAGGGGGAAGGGAGAGGAAGAGGGAATGGCGGGGGAAGGGGAAGGGGAAGGGGAAAGGAAGGAGGAGGGGGAGTGGGTGGAGGTGGGGGAGGAGGGCAAGGCGATTCCTCCGCGTATTTATTGAGCTCAAACTCGACTCGTTAATATCCCAGGGGGCAAACTATTGCCCGGGGCTGAAAGGCGTTTTTGTTCCGGTCCCAGGGTTGGCTTCTGTAATGAAGGCGAAGTCCCGGCGGCCATTACTATTCCTTTCGTTGAATTCGAAAGAACTGTTAGCGTAGGAAAACAGAAGGGAGTTTGAACTATTGACGATTCCTGTCATAATAAGGTGTTATTATTATTATTATTATTATTATTATTATTATTATGAGAAAAATTAAGAGTATTACTATTATTATTATTAGCAGTGTTATTTTGTTATTATAAAAATAAGAGTTCTATTTTTATTATTATTATAAGATAAAATAAGAACAGTATTATTATCATCATCATCATCAACTTATTATTATTATTATTATTATTATTATCATAACAGAATAAGAGCAGAGTTATCATTATTATTATTATTATTTTATTATTATTATTATTATTACCATAAAGTAAAATAAGAGTATTATTATTATTATTATTATTATTATTATTATTATTATTATTATTATTATTATTATTATTATTATTAAAAACGAAAAATTAAGGTCATACGATGTGAGCGACGTTTCCTGAGAAAAGGCTTAACCCGTTTAACTGAACTTCATAAGGATCCATCAGTTTTAGAGCGAGTTAATTCTCAGTTAAAACGTATAATAAACTCGAAAATATGATGAATACTGTTAACTTAATGAATAATCAGCCAACCGATGAAAACTAGTTACAAACTGGTTAGATTAAACCCCGGTTATTTATGTGTAATCAAATGGCATTTGCATTACAGCATGCAGCTTTTGAGTTCTAATTCCCAAAAAAAGCATAAATTAGCTCCATTGTGCTGGATATATGTATATATATATATATATATATATATATATATATATATATATATATATATATATATATATATACTGTATACACACACACATATATATATATATACTGTATATATATATGTATGTATGTATGTGTGTGTGTTTGTGTGTGTGTATAAATACATTATATACATATAGACACACATATATATATACACAGTATATATTTATATATTTATATATATGTATAAATGAATATATACACACACACACACACACACACACACACATATATATATATATATATATATATATATATATATATATTTATATATATATATATACTGTATATGTGTGTGTACGGTATGTGTTTGTGTGTGTATGTATATTTGTATGTTTGTATGTGTTTGTGTATCATCGTCACTTCTGTAAATGTTACATCCAACATACATACAAAACGTACGTGCACAGTTGTGTACGAGGTATGTTTATTAGGGACAGACCTTATGAGAAATGTTCCTTTGAGGAAGAAACATTTTCTTTTGTAAATCCTGGAAGAAGAACTTCCTCTTTCTTTGCTGGAAATTGTGCCCAGAATTTATTTCTCTGTTCCAAATTACCTGTATTCATGCAACCTGTTTTCTTTGAAGCTGTAAAGTCCAAGGAATGATGATGCAAATATACTACACACTTCATAGGGATTTTGTTTGTTATTATTTCAGTTTATTTGAATTACACCTACTGTAATGAAGGAGATTTAAATCTATTATTATGGAGGAGATTTAGATCCACTATAATGAAGGGGATTCAAATATCCTATAACGGAAATTTAAATCTGTTATAATGAAGGAGGTTTGAAACAGCTATGATGAAGGAGACTTAAATCTACTACGATGAAGGAGATTTAAATTTACTATAATGAAGGAGATTTAAATCTATTGCAGTGAAGGAGATTTAAATCTAA
>NC_089758.1:24956733-24976733 GCF_040412425.1 Macrobrachium rosenbergii
TTTTATTTCATTTAAGGTTAAAGTTAGCCATAATCGTGCTTCTGGCAAGGATATAGAATAGACCATCACTGGGTCGTAGTTAAAGTTTCATGGGCCGCTGCTCATACAGTATTATACCGAGACCACCAAAAGATAGATCTATTTTCGGTGGCTTTGATTATACGCTGTACAGAAAACTCGATTGCACTGAGGAAATTTCGGCGCATTTCTTATTTGTTTTTATTTTGTTTGTGTTAGGTCTATTTGCCAAAACGATGAGATTCACCGAATAATCAATTTCTCCGATTCCATCGATATCTTCTATAAAACACACGGACCCCGTAAATCCAAAAGGCACATTTCTATTTAGCTTTTTTTTACTGACCTTTTAAATCGTAAAAATGGCTGTTCAATTTAGTTTTTAAAGAACTTTGATGGAGTGTTGTTCCATTCTGTTTTTTTTTTTTTGCATTGTCATCTAATAGAAAAGGCTATTTTTCTTGCTTGGCCTTGCATCAGTTAATATACTCACATCAATGAAGTTCTGGCTGTGTTTTCAGCCGCAGAAGTAATCAGTTGAAAGACTTCTTATTATCAATTTTACTGCGGTGTTTATAAATTTCTCCTCTATATCCAACCTACACATGCACATGCACACTTATTATATATATGTATATATATATATATATATATATATATATATATATATATATATATATATATATATATAAAACTACATATACATACATATTTGTATAAATATAGATGTATACAGTATATGTATGTATATATATATATATAATATATATATATATATATATATATATATATATATATATATATATATATATAGATATATATATATGTGTGTGTGTGTGTGCGTGCGTGTGTGTACGTGCGTGTGTGCGTGTCAAAAATATCCCTGAACGCATACAAAGTTTTTCAGGCCGAATCGACTTACATACACTTGACAACCAAACACGAAAAGCCTCCTAAGATTATTGCCCGGAGAAGACAAGCAAGAGAAGCCTAATGCGTAAAGGAAAGAGGAATATTATTTGTTTTTCCTCTTCCCTACGTCCCTGAAGGAGGAAATCAGCAGCAGAGGCGTCATTCTTAGTTTCTCCCGCCCGAGGATTTCCATACCGTCCGAAGGAGGAAACTGAGGGAAGTGGGGAGGGAGGAAGTGACAGCAATCTACTCTTTCCTCAACAGGGGAGCAGAGCGCATTTGTCATCCCAGTAAACAGAGAATTCCTGTCTATTTTTTTTATGCTGGTTGGGAATGTGACGAGTAAAATGTATTCATAAATTATTTCCTTATTTTTTTATTTTTTTTAAAGCAGGTTACTAAAACACATTTAGATATAAGAAATATATAAATATTATACAGACTCAACGCGTAATCAAGGCCACCGAAAATAGATATATTTTTCGGTGGTCTCGGTATAATGCTGTATGAGCCGCCGCCCATGAAACTCTCAGCCGGCCGTGGTGGCCTGTGGTGTTGTTTTGCCAGAATCACGATTATGGCTAACTTCAACCTTGAGGAAAATAAAAGCTACTGAGGCTAGAGGGCTGTAATTTGGTATGTTTGATGACTGGATGTTGGATGATCAAGATACCAATTTGCAGCCCTCTAGCCTCAGTAGTTTTTAAGGTCTGAGGGCGGGCAGAAAAAGCCGACACAATAGTTTTTTTTTACAGAAAACTAAAAAGCTCCTAAAGCTTAAAATACTAATAATTTTCAAGCGATTATTAATAGCTTTCTAATGCATGCAGTATATGCAATATGTGTTTACTTGTATAAATCCAGATTTACCTGGTGATGAGGATTGCAGAGTATTAAGGAGAATCGAACATAGATGAAGTTAAGTAATGACATTTCATAACTAACGCCGAGTCTCTCTCTCTCTCTCTCTCTCTCTCTCTCTCTCTCTCTCTCTCTCTCTCTCTCTCTCTCTCTCTCTCTCATTACTCAACATTATCTTGGGTTTTATATTGGTTATTATCTCGAATTAAAACAATGTAGCTGAGCTAGGATTAACCTGTGATCATTTTTCACAATAATTGATTATATATATATATATATATATATATATATATATATATATATATATATATGTATATGTATATATGTGTATACACATATATTTATATTTACTATATAAAGGTCTCTCTCTCTCTCTCTCTCTCTCTCTCTCTCTCTCTCTCTCTCTCTCTCTCTCTCTCTCTCTCTCTCTCCACTTGCTCTGTTGCAGCAGCAGCAGGCAGGCAGGCGGGTATTTAAGATAATCGGCCGACTACACGCATCATCCGTTGCACCCGATCCCTCATTTGTTATTCTCGTCACTTAAGTGATTTCGTAATCTACTTAATGAGGCAGCATCATCCCCCCTCATGATGGAGGAGCGGAGGAAAACTCTGCCCTCAGTCCTCATGCATATGCTGGATTTGCCCCGAATCCTATGCGAGAGGGAGGCTAAGGCTAATAGAGCTGATGTGATGAATGGTATGGTTGGCTTCGTTTCTACATTTCCGCTGGCCGTACTTGAACACACACACACACACATATATATATATATATGTATATATATATGTATATCTATATCTAGATCTATATATATGTATATATATATATACACATATACACATACATACATACACATACATACATATATATATGCATATATACAGTATATTATGTACAGTATATATATATATATATATATATATATATATATATATATATATATATATATATATATATATATATATATATATATATATATATATATATATATATATATATATATATATATATATATATGTTTTACATTAAGCTTACATCAAACATGTAATAATACATCAATCATTTCACGAAAGAGGAAAGGAAACTGCTAGTTATCCAAAAATCTTCTCCTTTAGTAATAACGAGAAACAAATATTGCTCTTGAAATACCAGGTTTTAGTACTCCCAAAAGAAGAAGAAGAAGAAGAAGGAAAAATGGAAAATAGTAATACAATTCATGTGCCCCGTAGACATTACCACATGGATGAAACTGAAAACCAGGTGTTTTTCTCTCTCTCTCTCATTCATATCAGAGAATAAGGCAAGAAACCGCGAGGACTCGAGCGAAGACGTAATACAGAAAGTCGTCGGAAAGTTCAGGCGATGGGGATTCACAAAATGAGTTTCCAGAGCAACGTCCCCCTGAATAGGAAACCAGGTTTATGTAACCTTCGCCTCGCGATGACGTTCGTTATGGGATGCGAATGGGGTGCAGGTATACCATTAGTAAGATCAGATTCGGAGTTGCGGGAATGCCGTGGAATCCAATTCCATTCCGCCTAGGAATGGAAAATAGGTCTCCGGAGGTTAATGATTATATTGTAAAAAAACATCCGTGTGGCGGGGAAGGTAGTGCCATCAGTGCACCTCATGCGTTGCACTGTAGGCAATACTTAAGTTTCTTTGCAGCGTCCCTTTGGCCCCTAGCTGCAACCTCTTTCATTCCTTTTACTGTACCTCCCGTTCATATTATCTTTCTTCCATCTGGCTTCTACCCTCCCGTAATAATTGATTCATAGCGCAACCGCAAGGTTTTCCTTCTGTTACACCTTTCAAGCCTTTTTACTCTCAGTTTCCGTTTCAGCGATAAATGACCTCATATGTCCCACTGTTATTTTTACCCCCTGTTTTTTTTACCCCCTGTTATTTTTTAACCCCCTGTTATTTTTGTCCATGTTATTTTTATAACCTGTTTTCTTGACCTGTTATTTTTTAGCCATTGTTATTTTTACCCACTGTTTTTACCCCGTTATATTTACCCCCAGTTAGTTTTCATCCCCTGTTATTTTTACCCCTATTATTTTTACAACCTACTATTTTTTACCCCCTGTTATTGTTACCCTATTTTTTTAATTACTGTTATTTTTGCAACCTGTTATTTTTTACCCCTGGCTTTCACCCCTGTTATTTTTTACCCCCCTGTTTTTTTACCCGCTTTTTTAACCCTTTTTTCATCCCCTGTTTGTTTACAACGCTTTTTTTCCCCTTGATATTTTTACCCCTTGGTTTTTTACCCCATTTTTTTACCCCTGTTATTTTCTAGCCCCCGTATTTTTACGCCGATTATTTTTTACCCTCTATTTTTTTACCCGATGTTTTTTACCAACTTTTTTTACCCCCTGATATTATTACCCCCTGTTATATTTTGCCCCAGTTATTTTTTACCCTCTGTTAGTTTTTACCCCCTGTTATTTTTAGCCCCCTTTATTACCCCTGATTTTTTAACCCCTGTTATTTTTTACCCCATGTTTTTTACCCTTTGTTATTTTTTACCTCGTTAATTTTTAACCCTCTTTTCACCCCCTTTTTTTTTTTACCCCTTATTATTTTGTACTCGCTTTTTTACCCCCTATTTTTACGCATTATTTTTACTTTTATATTTTACCACCTGTTTTTTACCCCGTTTTTTACCCCCTGTTAATTTTTACCCTTTTTTTACCCCCTGTTATTTTTTACCCTTTTTTTACCCCCTGTTTTTACCACTTTTTTTATCCGCAGTTACATGTACCCCTGTTTTTATCCCCTGTTATATGTACCCCTGTTATTTCTTACCCCCTGTCATTTTTACCTACTATTTTTTTTACCACCTGTTACTTTTTACCCCTTTTTTATTTACCCCCATGTTATTTTTTACCACTTGTTATTTTTACCCGCTTTTTTTACCCCTGTTAATTTTTACCCCCTGTTTTTCACCAAATGTTATTTTTTACCACCTGTTACTTTTACCCCTTGTTATTTTTTACCTACAGTTATTTTTACCCCTGTTATTTATATCCCCGTTATTTTTTACCCGCAGTTATTTTTAACCCTGTTATTTTTTACCTATAGTTATTTTTGCTCCTGTTATTTTCATCCCTGTTATTTTTTACCCACAGTTGTTTTTACCCCTGTTATTTTTACCCCAGTTGTTTTTTACCTTCAGCTATTTTCACCCCTGTTATTCTTACCCTCTGTTATTTTTTACCTACAGTTATTTTTACCCCTGTTATTTTTATCCCCGTTATTTTTTACCCACAGTTATTTATACCCCTTGTTATTTTTACAGCCTGTAGTTTTTTACCCCCTGTTTTTTTACCGCTTGTTAGTTTTTACCCCCTGTTATTTTTCCACCTTCATAGGTCCCCGCGCTTGGCTTTTGGTTTTAATTATATACTCTATTCTATTGTATATTGCAAAGTAAATGTCAATGGTTTCTCAGGTCTGTGATGTTTTTAACACCTTATATACGAGTAGAATATTAGAATGCATCATTTTAAAAGATCAATAATTGCTTTATTTTATGGTTATGCAACGTTAAAATTGGTACAGTAAAAAATGTATTTAGAAATATCACATATTGTTTACAGGATGTTTTGAAACTTAAGCTCTATTGAACCTGTTCCTATTGTATTCTCTTATTACCAAGACGGGGGCATATATATCTGCAATATTTTGTACCCACGCTCTTTTAAGAACCTACTGTCTCATGACTTCGATCACATTGCCTTGTCGTATTATCGAGACACCAGAATTTGTACCTGAAGAGGTTATTCAAGTATCCGGGGAAATATTACACTTAACCTCCGGCCAGTTAATGCCATCTGCGTTGATACGATCAAATACGATCATTTACCCAACATGTGTTCTTCGACAGTTTAGTAGAAAACGATAAGATTTGCTTTCAGAAGATTTACGAGTGAGAAAGCAGTTTACGAATATTATCATCTCTCATTAAACTCGAACAAGGCTTGCCGAATCTATTCATAATTCAAAGGGAGGTTCCTCCTTCTTCCGCTGAACTTTCTCAGATGCAGAATGAAGCCTTCATGGTCTCCTCACACCAGGCACAGCGCTGAATGTCATAATTGCATCTATTTATCATCTGGGGAACCAATTGAAACCTTGCAGTGGGTGAGCTGTAATCTCCATGAGTGCCGCATTTACATAAGATGTATATCATGAAAGATGTCCCTTTCTCTCTCTCTCTCTCTCTCTCTCTCTCTCTCTCTCTCTCTCTCTCTCTCAGAAAAAAACACCGAAGTATGGGACCAAATTACTCTCTCTCTCTCTCTCTCTCTCTCTCTCTCTCTCTCTCTCTCTCTCTCTCTCTCTCTCTCTCAGAAAAAACACTGAAAAATGGGACCAAAATGCTCTCTCTCTCTCTCTCTCTCTCTCTCTCTCTCTCTCTCAAAAAAAAAAAAAAAAAAAAAAAAAACACACACACACTGAAATATGCGAACAGAAAATGAAGTTTTAACAAGTTTAGGGAACAAGAAGAAATTTCTCTCGCATTCAGGATGTGTTAATATAAAAAGTTGAGACTCATTACGACTTTAAATTCGGGAAATCTTATTTCTCTCAGCTGTGGTGAAGTTGAAGAATTTTTTTTTATTCATCTCGATTCCAACGTTGGAAATGATTTAACAAAAATGAAAGGACATTGCTGGGACGCTAGTTGCTGACACATGACTATTTCTATTTTTACAAATGAATGCATCCAACAAGACTAGACCGGCGGAGAGGTAAATGAGGATAATGAATATTCGGTTCATTTACTACACGATTCGACAAGTGATTGATTGTGAAAGACGAAATCATCGATGGCATGGAACGAAAGAAAGATGAAGCAAATAGCAATAATTGTAAACTAACATCGTCTTCAGGCAATACAAACGTAACCTTTAATTAAAACGCTCAATTGAATATAATGTCTGCTCTGACGAGCCAATAATAGCAAATCATCAATCAGTGTCAAAAGGAACAAATGAACGGTGAAAATGTCTAATATTATCCTTACTTTGCCTGCAGGATTCTTTGCGTTGTAATAGCATTGCCGCATGCGTTCGAGAAACAATTAATTTAAATTACATGTAAGCAGTCATTTCTTCGGAACATATTTGAGCCTGGAAGCTCTTAAATGCATGATGTATCTTGCATATTATTTCTTTTTGAAATTATTTTGTGTCTGTCGTATTTTTCCCTTGCAGAATCATTAGAGTGTCATGATTATACATTCTGTAAAAAAACACAAACGTGTTATTCAGTATGCCGTTCCCCTTACACTGACTGGTGCAATGACTTTGCTAAAATTGCTGTTTTGCACTGTCATTTGAATTCCTATAGTCTTGCTTTTGATGCAGTGAGGTTCAAGGAAAATCACGAAGTTGGACTTGTCAATTATTGTTCTCAGTGGCAGAGTGACGTTATTTCCAAAATCTGTGGCTGTAGGAAGGATGGATTATGCAATCTTATACCCATATCTTGCCCAGGCTAGATGGGAAGAATGAAGTTTCTACCGTGGAGCGATGAATATCATGTGTAGGGTTGGAAGATTTCATACTCGGGAAAAAATAGAAGAAAAAATAAAATCTCTCTCTCTCTCTCTCTCTCTCTCTCTCTCTCTCTCTCTCTCTCTCTCTCTCTCTCTCTCTCTCTCTCTCACTGCGTGCGCTACTGCAGTTGCTGAAGTTTTTCGCAGCTGGAGATTTATTTCCCCTCTGTGTTTTTCCTGTTAAAGAAAATCAATAACATGATCTCTCCTGGTCCTTTCATTAAAAGTTCAGCCTCCGAACGATTCACTGAAACTGACGTCTTTATCTTTTCCTTAAAAGTTTAGGACGCGATGGATTTCATTCGATTCGCTCTGGCCTCCAGTTTTGAAATTATATTCCCAGCGAGCTCTTGCGGATGTCTCAAAAATCGTCGGCACGCAGTTTTGACCTTTACGCCTCTTTGCGCAGGGGGCAAAGCTGTGAATGAGTATTGGAAGACTATTGAAAGAATGGTCATTCACAATGGAGTATTTTGTACGTTTTAGATCCTGTGCGTAGAATCAGGCAATTCTGACCTTTATGCCTAATTTACACAAGTAGAAAATCATGAATGATTGTTGCAAGACTATTGAAAGAATGATCATTCACAATGGAATCTTTAAAAAGAGTAAGAAAAAACGAAATTTTGCCTCTGAATGGACGTTAAATTCTAAGTGTCTTGGCTCCTCGACAGGAAAAAAACTCCTGGAACAATACTGCACACGAAAAACAAACTGTTTTCTTAGAATACCGTTTCCAAGAGATGGGAAGTTGTTTTCTGTTGGCTTTACTGTGCATGACTTGAACGTGAATCATATCTCAAAAGTTCAAAGGACAAATGTCGGTATGTTCCATCTTGAAGGTAGCAGAGTGAATATATAAATAATGTTCATGTAGGATGCACAAGGTCTGTTCAGGATTAACTTTCGACATAAAATAAAATAATCAAAGTTCATTTACTAATCTGAATCTTTGCGGTGGGCAATGGAAACTGCACTACTGGGAATAGCATCTTATGATAAATTTATTCACACACTTATTAAAATGCAAATTGATTCATGGGGAATAAGCGTAGAGGCTCATGCGTATATCCTCAAAACATATTCCATTCGGAAGTGTTATTTATGCTTTTTGTTTAATTAAATTTGTTTTTCATTTAAAGCTATTTCTTTCGCCATGTAGGCTTAAAGGTCAGTGTCTCGGTATTCTGCTTACTCCACAAAGCACAGTTTCTCGTCACCTTTACGTGGAAATGTTATTTATTTGATCATGGTTTTGTTCAGCATCTAGTTTGCTTTACTAAAGGTTGTCAGGACATCGCGGCTTTAAATACCTCTTTCGGCATTCGTTTGTTCCTTAAGGAAAACAAGTAAAAAATGTGTTGAAGTCTCTTTGGCGCAATCGAATTGTCTGCACAGTCGCTACAGGGCATCATCAAGGCCATCGAAAATAGACCTATCTTTCTGTGGTCTCGGTATAATGCTGTATGAGCCGCGGCCCATGAAACTTTAACCACGGCCCGGTGGTGGCTTATCCTATATCGTTGCCAGATGCACGATTATGGCTAACTGTAATCTTAAATAAGAAAAACTACTGAGGCTAGAGGACTACAATTTGGCGTGTTTGATGACTGGAAGGTGGATGATCAACATACCAATTTACAGCACTCTATCGTAAGTAATTTTTAAGATCTGTGGGCGGACAGAAAAAAGTGCGGACGGACAGACAAAGCCGGCACAATAATTTTCTTCTACAGAAAACTAGAAAAACAATCATGTTCACCCTTATAAAATCTTTTTCCCAAATCTTAAGTCTCTCATTAAAAGTATTCTGTCCGCCTCCAGCTTTAGCCGACTTTTCTATCAAGAAAACAGCATCTTATTGAGTTCAACAGCAGTGAACTTGTCACTGACCGAAACTGTATTCTCTGTCTTACGTTTCTTACAAAGAAACAAAACTCCAAAGACTGCATGACGTCGATGTGAAGGACTGTTTGCACAGGGGATGCCATCATCGAACACTCGGGGCGAAATGCAAAACGACGGGGAGAAGGAATTCGGTTCTTCTTATTTGCAGAGATGATCTGAAGATGGGCTCCCGGGAGATCGCTCTAAAGGATTTCCAAACGATGGCGACAGCGAATGTGGAGGGACGAGTCACTTGGGAATCACGGTGCATGGTGCTGTGGAAGCGGAAACTCTGTGTTCTGTATTTCAGAACCTCTTTGTAGTCTGCATTTCAGATCTACTTTGTATGCTGTGACCCAAGACCTCTTTGTTTTTTATATTAAAAATCCTCTGTGCAATCTGTATTCCAGAACCCTGTTGTATTATTTATTTCAGAACTTCCTTGTGTTCTGTATTCTGTATTCTGCATTCCAAAAATCTCTTTGCATTCTTTGTTTCAGAACTTCTTCGTACACTGTATTCCAGAATCTCCGTGCATTCTGTATTTCAGACCACCTTGTATTCTGTATTCCAAAATCTCTTTGTATTCTGCATTCCAGAACTTCTTTGTATCCTGTATTCCAGAACCTATTTGTATTCTGTATTTCATAAATTCTTTGTATTCTGTATTTCAGAAACTTTGTATTCCGCTTCCAGAACTTCTTTGTAATCTGTATTCCAGAAACCCACTGCATTCAGTACTCCAGAACCCCTGTATTCTGTATTCCAAAATCTTTATGTATTCGGCATTCCAAAATCTCGTTGTATCCCGCAATGCAGGACATCTTTGCATTCGGTATTCCAGAATCTCTTTTTATCGTGTATTACAGAGCTTCCTTGTAATCTGCATTCTAGAACCTCTTTTTATTCTGTATTTTAGAGCCTTGTTGCATTCTTTATCTCAGAATTTCTTTTGTATGCTGTATTTCAGAACCCCCTTGTATTCTGTACTAAAAATCTTTGTATTGGGCATTCCAGAACCTCCTTGTATAATGTACTGCAGAACCCTTTGTATAATGTACTGCAGAACTCTTTGTATAATGTACTGCAGAACTCCTTATTTTCTGTACTTCAGAAATTCTTTGTACCCTGTATCCCAGAACCTCTTTGTATTCTGTACTTCATAACCTCTTTGTATTCTAAACTTCAGAACCTTTTTGCTTCCTGTTTTGCAGAACCCCTTCGTATTTTGTATCCATGGACTTTCTTTATATTCTGTATACCAGAAAGTCTTTGTAATCTGTATCCATGGACTTTCTTTGTATTCTGTATACAGAACCTCTTTGTAGTTTGTGTCCATGGACTTTCTTTGTATTCTGTATTCCAGAACCTCTTCGTATTCTGCATCCATGGACTTTTCTTGCATTCTGTATTCCAGAACCTCGTCGTATTCTGCATCCATGGACTCTCTTTGTATTCTGTATTCCAGAACCTCTTCGCATTCTGCATCCATGGACTTTCTTTGTATTCTGTATTCCAGAACCTCTTTATTCTGTATCCATGGACTTTCTTTGTATTCTGTATACCAGAACGTCTTTGTAGTCTGTATCCATGGACTTTCTTTATATTCTGTATTCCAGAACCTCTTTACTCTGTATCCATGGACTTTCTTTGTATTCTGTATTCCAGAACCTCTTTATTCTGTATCCATGGACTTTCTTTGTATTCTGTATACCAGAACCTCTTTGCAGTCTGTATTTCAGAGTCTCATTTTATTCTGTATGTCAGAGGAAACGGCGTAGATACACAAATGAAAGAGTAAAAAAAAAAATATGCAAAATATAAGTGACTGAAGGGAAAATGGGATGCAAACTACAAATGCGTCTCGCAATGGTCCTACTGTATCTTAATTACTGTATTTTGTATCCCAGGGGAAACGGCAATGATAAAAAAAAGATAAATAAAAAATTCCATGGCAAAATGTTTGATGATTAAGAGAAACTGCGGTGTAAAATGCAGATGCATTTTTGATCATGCAGTTGTATGCTAATGATTTTGTAATCTGTATTCGAGAGAAAACTGTACGGGCAAGAAAACAAATGATTACGAAAATTCTGACTCGAAATATAAAAAAATGAAGGAAAACTGGAATGCAAACTACTGATTCTTTTTTGATGGTTCCTGCAGGCTGTGATATTCCTGACTAATGAGAAACGTTAAGTTCATTTTCTCAGAATATGAGCCCCGTGAAAGAAAATAAATTGCGTTTAAGCTGCCTCTCTGTTCTGTTAGTTTATATATTACATTTAACAAGCATCATTAAAGTAAAGTATATTCTAATTCCGAAAACTGAATGTTATTTGTTGGGGAACTTTGAAGCAAAATGATGGTCATCGGTGATCAAATTCTTCGTGACACTGATACTCTGGTTAGTTTTCTGCAAAAGAGAACTATTGTGCCGGCTTTGTCTGTCCGTCCGCACTTTTTCAGTCCGCCCTCAGATCTTAAAAACTACTGAGGCTAGAGGGCTGCAAATTGGTATGTGATCATCCGCCCTCCCGTCATCAAACGTACCAAATTGCAGCCCTCTAGCCTCAGCAGTTTTGATTTTATTTAAAGTTAAAGTTAGCCATAATCGTGCTTCTGGCAACTATATAGACTAGGCCACCACCGGGCCGTGTTTACAGTTTCATGGGCCGCGGCTCATACAGCATTATGCCGAGACCATTGAAGAAAGATCTACTTTCGGTAGCCTTGATTAAACTCTTTAGCAGCTGTACAGAAAACTCGATTGCGTCAGAGAAACTTCGGCGCTATTTATGCATGCGCGCGTTCTTACAAATGGATTCGCAGTCAGGTGGGAATGGCAGATATCGTCCATTAACTTTTGATTATTAATTTATTTATGCTGAGTTATGACTTTGTTTATATATATATACATATATATATATATATATATATATATATATATATATATATATATATATATATATATATATATATATATATGGTTGATTTTAAATCACGAAAAGGCAAAATCGTGATGTTTATACGAACAAAGTTTCAGCCATGAAGGAGATGCTAAGTACTTTCGTCTTTTTACCAAGACATGGTCACAGTTGCTGTGACCATGTCTTGGCTGAAACTTTGTTCATACATATATATATATATATATATATATATATATATATATATATATATATATATATATATATATATATATATATAGAGAGAGAGAGAGAGAGAGAGAGAGAGAGAGAGAGAGAGAGAGAGAGAGAGAGAAGCACACACTCATGTACACGGGGAAGACTTTAGCACTTGCGAAAAAAATTCTACATGAAAAAAAAAATAAATAATAATAATAATAATAATAATAATAATAATAATAATAATAATAATAATAATAATAATAATAATAATAATAATAATAATAAAAAGAGTATAACGACATCCCCTCAAAAAGTTATTTTTGATATCTAAGCAGGAGAAAATGAGGCTCATTGATTTCTATTAACATGCCTTGTGCCAACACAGGTGCGTGCACCATAATGAAAAATGGTTGATGTAGACCACTGTACTTAGCCCAACAAACCTAATAAAACAAAAGAGTCACAATGAGGCGCAAATTATTGGATTCAAATATGCATATGCTATTCTACTCTCCCTGTTATTTTTCCGAAGTGATTTTGCTGTCGGTGAATCGTATCGAAGGGTTGCATGATATGCAGTATTCAAGATTTGCCTTGGAAATGTTCATAGGCGGTAATGCAGTTGCCATTAGCTTCCACAAACCTGGCAAGTATTTGTAGGTAGTAAAATGTACTGCGTTATTTATTTTGTGGTGAAGGCTGTGGAATTATTTTGCTTGCATATCATTTTACTTATCCTTACGTGGTAGTGCAGTTGTCATTATCTTCCACAAACCTGACAAGTATTTGTAAGCATTAAATGTACTGTGTTATTTATTTTGCGTTAAAGATTTTGCCATTATTTTGCTGGTATATCAGTTTACTTATTCTTCCGCAGAATATTAGAAATTTGTCTTTTGAACTCTTGGCAGGATATGTTACACATTCCACGCTTACTTCACTGGACTTTTACCATACATTTTACCATCTTAAAAGCAAATGGTTTGTGAGTACCCTGTTTATGAAAAGAAATCGAAGCGTAAAAAGAACAAAAAAATTGCATTTAATTCGAAATGACTAATTACTCCACATTGCAAAATGAATGTAAAAGGTTTTCGGGGACACTCAAGATCAAGGAATTCTACTTACAGAATAAGACCCCTTTGAGAATGATAATTCCTTCAGTATCCTTTGATGATTCAGTCAGTTTTTTTTTAAGTGAAAGGTGCATACACATAAGAATGATTATTCCTTCAGTATTCTTCAATGATTCAATCAGATTTTTTCTGAAAGTGATGTACAAAGATGCAGACAGATAAAATTGCTCACCAGCTCGTTTTGTGAAATTTCTCCAGAGGTCATCGGCAATACGCTGTAATTAAGAAAGAAAGAAAGAAAAAGAAGAGTTGAGTGGTGAGAGCGAATCGAATTACAATCCAGAGTGTCCTAACTTTTAGACAAAGGATAAAGATGTCAGTTTCAATGAATCGTCCCGAGTCAAAACTTTTAATGAAAGGACCCAGAGAGATCATGTTATTGATTTTCTTTAACAGGAAAAACTTCAGAGTGGAAAGAAGGAGACTTCAGCTGAGAAAACTTGAGCTGTAAGAGTAAGAGAGAGAGAGAGAGAGAGAGAGAGAGAGAGAGAGAGAGAAAGGTTCCTAACTTATCACTTTTCTCTTTTCCATGACTCTTACAGTTTTCCAGTCCTGAAGAGGCGGGTCTGTCGTTTCCTTTGGGTTGAAGAGCGTTTCTTCCTTCTTCCTTCTCTTCGTTTTTCTTGATTTTCTTTTATTATTCTTCTCAAAATTTCTAAACTCTGTTGTTTCTGCCCTAAATATTGGGAAGTAAAATCCGCCTCACTGTGTTACACGTAGAAATAATTTGGCTAGTGAGTAATTTCGTCTCTCTCCATTTTCTTTTTTAATTTTTCCCATTTTTAGTTTTCTGTAAAAGAGAACTATTGTGACAGCTTTCTCTGTCCGTCGGCACTTTTTCTGTCCGCGCTTTTTTTGTCCGCACTTTATTCTGTCCGCACTTTATTCTGTCCGCCCTCAGATCTTAAAAACTGCTGAGGCTAGAGGGCTGCAAATTGGTATGTTGATCATCCACCATCCAATCACCAAACATACCCAATTGCAACCCTCTAGCCTCAGTAGTTCTTATTTTATTTAAGGTTAAAATTAGCCATAATCGTGTTTCTGGCAGCGATATAGGATAGGCCACCACCGGGCCGTGTTTAAAGTTTCATGGGCCGCGGGTCATACAGCATTATAGCAAGACCACCAAAGGATAGATCTATTTTCGGTAGCCTTGATTATACGATGTAGCGGCTGTACAGAAAACTCGATTGCACCAAAGAAACTTCGGCGCATTTTTTACTGGTTATAGATTTAATCGGAACTGCACTAGATATGTGGCGATGAATTGTGTCCCAACCCCTACACATACAGAAGTTAACATTATTAACTACAGAGTAATATCTCGGTACACTAAATTCGTCTTTGTGATTTTGTTTAAAATCAAGAAAAATATTGCTCAGAAACACCGTTGCATTTGCGTGGCGATCCTCACGTAATCCACTTCAGCGTGAATAATGGACTTAAAGTCTCATTTATAAGCAATTTTGCGTCTTCATTTTATCCGAAGTGACTCAGTCTTTTGTTAAGTACGCAAGCCACATCACCCACCTTGATGGTGTATCTTAACAAATTCTCTTATTTGTCTCAACAGACTTAATTATGAATCATCATATGAAGGAGCTTCAAATTCTTTTGGAAAGTGTACCATTTGAACCACTTAAAACAGTGGTTCTTAACCTGGGGTACCTGTACCCCAAGGGGTACGAAACCTTAAACACAGGGGTACGATACATGATAGCCAGCAAGGTTTGCACCACTGTTCCTTTTCATGTGTTTGTACTGTGTTTATGTTGGATGGGGGTACGAGACAATTTTCTGAGATATCAAGGTGTACGGGTTCTGAAAAAGGTTCAGAACCACTGCCTTAAAAATATTTAAGACAGTATTTTCCTTCTGGACTAGGTTTCATGATGCACTAACAAATAAAGTTTTGTGTATTCTGGATGTTATTTTTTCAGTGAATCAAGCAATTTTAAATTTTGTAATTGCTGTTGTTCTGAATTTAACCGCCGCGACTCAAAGCTAGAAAAACCAAAATAGAAAGAGAGATCTATACATCACTTATGCACCAAAATAGAAAGAGAGATCTATTCATCACTTATGCACCAAAATAGAAAGAGAGATCTATACAGCACTTTTGCACCAAAATAGAATGAGAGATCTATATACACCACTTTTGCACCAAAATGGCAAGAGAGATCTATACACCACTTTTGCAGCAAAATAGAAAGAGAGATCTATATACACCACTTTTGCACCAAAATAGAAAGAGAGATCTATACAGCACTTTTGCACCAAAATAGAATGAGAGATCTATATACACCACTTTTGCACCAAAATGGCAAGAGAGATCTATACACCATTTTTGCACCAAAATAGAAAGAGAGATCTATATACACCACTTTTGCACCAAAATAGAAAGAGAGATCTATATACACCACTTTTGCACCAAAATAGAAAGAGAGATCTATATACACCACTTTTGCACCAAAATAGAAAGAGAGATCTATATACACCACTTTTGCACCAAAATAGAAAGAGAGATTTATACACCACTTTTGCACCAAAATAGAGAGAGAGATCTATATACATCACTTTTGCACCAAAATAGCAAGAGAGATCTACACACCACTTTTGCACCAAAATAGAAAGTGAGATCTATACACCACTTTTGCATCAAAATAGAAGAGACCTATACCCCACTTTTGCACCAAAATAGAAAGTGAGATCTATAAACCACTTTTGCAGCACAGTTACCTGAGAATCGTCTTTACTTACTACAATTTCCGCCAGCGAGTCTGGAAACTTGATTATCGTTAACTGACAATTTTATGGGTCAACAGTGCGTCCGATTTTTCAACAGTAGGTTGCCAGGCCGCGAAAGTGAAAATTTTCCGCCGCTATATTCATGATTTATATCAGGACAGTGTAATCTAGACCTTGATTACTTAAAAATGAGAAAGTTAGAAGAGAAACATAATGGGGTTTTAACATATTCTTGTTACGTGTTATCATTTGTTGGTTGTCAGGGGATATATATATATATATATATATATATATATATATATATATATATATATATATATATATATATATATATATATATGAATATATAAATAAATGTATATGTATGTATATATGTATATATATATACATATATTTAGAGAGAGAGAGAGATGATATGCTTGAATAAGTAAATGTTGCAATAACTGAACACGAACGCTCAAAGTCTCCAGAGGCTTCAGTTGCTTCCAAAATGATAATTATGAGCTTAATCGTAATGACACTCAGCCTCGCGACTGATGAAGGAGGCCCCCGAAGGCTTCATCCTGCTTTCGAGAAAGTTCAAATGGAGGCGAAGGATCTTGAATGTATTAATGAGAGATAATAATGAGCCTGTGTTCATAACCATTTCCGGTTCTTTGGCAGATTATCTGAGAGCATCTCCTTCTCCTTCCAAGTTCTGGGAAATTACCCGAGGTGAACTTCGAGGACAGTAATTTGGTGTAACCGGGCTGCGACGAAATCGTGGAACGATCCTTCTAATCTTGTAGTGGAATCGTTGGAACTTCATGAGTTCAAACTTAGGGTTTTTTTTTTTGTTTCGAACAGATTTATGTGAGTTTCATTTCATAGTTTATTGGTTTTTTATTTCATTTGTTTTTCTTTGTTATTTCTTGCATATATTTATACTTTACCTTTAATTTCGTTTCCTAATCTTGTAGTGGAATCGTTGGAACTTCAGAAGTTCAAACTAAGTGTTTTTTGAGTAGGTTCAAGTAAGTTTCATTTCAGTTTACTGGTTTTATCTTATTTGTTTTTCTTGTTATTGCCTGTAAATAGTTTATACTTTACCTTTGCTTTTTTTTTTTGTCATACTTAGCTGCTCTCCCTTTTAGACGTTTGGACTTGTAGCCATCTGCTTTTCCAACTGTAAATGCATCTTTTATAATAATAATAATGATAATAATAATAATAATAATAATAATAATAATAATAATAATAATAATAATAATAATAATAATAATAATTTGCTGAAGACTCGTGGATGGTATATTATTTACTGCAGCATCCCTAAAATGCGAGTAGGTACTTTGAACATCGCCGTGTGAGTTTAGGTTTGAAACTTTGGTTCACGGGTTCATGACCTTTGACTGCTTCACGGTCTCCGAGTTGGAAAATATTCTCATAACGAGGATTGCAGGAACTGGAACATTAAGCTTTCTCATTTAAGAGAGAGTAAGTGTAACCTTTTCCCCACAACGATGCAACTGCGATACTGTTAAGGAGCAATACAATGTATAGCTTTTATCTTCATAAAATCCATTTAAGTAAAGCGTCATGATCAGCACGAACAAGGCCACACAAACATTAACTCAGAGCAGTCACCTCACGAAGGATCGTTTTCCTTCCTCAGGTGAAACGGAATTGGATTCCACGGCATTCCCGCAACTCCGGATCTGATCTTGCTAATGGTATAAACCTGCACCCCATTCGCATCCCATGACGAGGTTTACGTAATCCACGTCTCCTATTCAGGAGGACGTTGCTCTGGGAACTCATTTAGTGAATCCCCATTGCCGGGACTTTCCGATGACTTTCTATATTACGTCTTCGCTCGAGTCCTCGCGGTTTCTTGCCTTATTCCCTTACGGGAATGGGAAGAACCAAGCGGCCGCTTTTCAGTTTTGGTCGCGCGGTAATGTTTGCACATTCGCGCGCAAGTCGTTATTCTAATGTTACCTGACTTTTATTACTGTGGGAACGAGGTGCTGGGGCTCTCTCGGTAACTATGAATGTCTGTTTCTTCTTCTTACCAAGATTTTTATTTACAGATTCTCTGGGATGTAAAATTTGTTCCTTAATATAGGGAGTTTCTAGTCATTTCATCGTAACAGCTTTAAAAGCACCTGGATCTCGATTAAAACTTGCATTTATTAGGGTTAATTAAGAGGAAATATAATTATACGACCTACTTATTAAGATCTCCCCACTCGCTTCCAAAAATCTGACTTAAGCAAACTTGTAGTTATTTTATTTCCGTACACTATTTTTTCCAGAATAAACAAATCGATTCATCATTTATGGAAAAGCATTTCGCTTATAATTTTTCACCAATTCTATGCTTCTGATAATTCCTTGAAGCTTAAACTAAACAAAAAGTCTATAGATTTTTTTTAGATACCCACTGACGGATATTCCATTTAATGTGTATTTGTTTAACAACGTTTTGATTTTATAAACAAGAAATTTTGTCAGGCGTCACATTCGTAACATAATATGCTGTCGAGCAATTTGCTACTTTTCTCCACTAACCAGATATGGAGTTCAGTTTTAATTTAGGGTCTCCCAATAATACTTATCTTATCCTTCCTTTATCCATAAAGACTCTTATGTGCCCCCCGGGTTCTCAGCCATTTTCCTAACATTAAACTTACACTGTAAATTTACTTTTCTCACGACTGGTATCAAATTCTGCCATGAGGCATTTCAGTTTTCCCTTACTGCTAGCGAACCCTGCTCTGTCACTTTCGATAATAAACAAATAAAAAATGCGCCCAAGTTTCCTCGTCGCAATCGAGTTTTCTGTCCATCGTATAACCAAGGCCACCGAGAATAGATCTATATTTCAGTGGTCTCGGTATAATGCTGTATGAGCCGCGGCCCACGAAACTTTAGCTACGGCCCGATGGTGGCCTGACCTATATCGTTGCCAGAAGTACGATTATGGTTAACTTTAACTTTAAATAAAATAAAAACTACTGAGGCTAGAGGGCTGCAATATGGTATGTTTGCTGATTGGAGGGTGGATAACCAACATACCAATTTGCAGCCCTCTAGCCTCAATAGTTTTTATGATCTGAAAAAGTGCGGAGAGAAAAAAGTGTGGACGGACAGACAAAGCCGACACAATAGTTTTCTTTTCAGAAAACCAAAATTCTTCTTATAAGAAAAGCTGTTCTCATGAGGAATACCTGTATGTTATGACAGATAACTCATCTGTTTAATTATTAGTTTTTTTTGGATCCTAAAGTTCTCTCCCATTGTCACAGCTTATCACGGTTTCTTGTTGTTGGTCAAGAAACACTTCGACATTCGTATCCATGGATACTGTAGAACTCATGCATATATAGTCTTATTTTCCTTCCTCAACCTTTCATGACCTGGAAATAGCACACTACTCTTATTCCATCTCACAGTACAATCGTCCCATCTTTTCACAAACGTTAATTTTGTATGACCTATAGCATACAATATTAAACTAGTCCCATTTAACTAGAGAACTACTGATTCTCGCATCAGTCCACTCTGCCCTCGTAATATAATCATTGGCTCCTTGAACTCTCCATAATATTGTTGATTACAGTCCTCTGTATTCTAGTCTTCAAAACCTCGAAGCATTCTAATTATTGGGTCTTTGATGACAACTAGTATTCTAATTACTGGGTCTTTGATAGCTGGAATTAAGTTACGCATGGCTGGTTTGCGAGTCTCAAATTATAA
>NC_089758.1:24981733-24986733 GCF_040412425.1 Macrobrachium rosenbergii
TTACTCTAGTTTTATCATTTTTAATGGAGCTTTTATCAAGGTCTCTAGAAATAGCACAACAATAACACACACACACACACACACACACACACACACATATATATATATATATATATATATATATATATATATATATATATATATACATTTATATATTACACACACATATGTATATGAGAGAGAGAGAGAGAGAGAGAGAGAGAGAGAGAGAGAGAGAGAGAGAGAGAGAGAGAGAGAGAGAGAGAGAGAGAGAAAGGACCTTTGTGTCAGACAATGTTGGCATAGACAATGACAATAATGAGTAGTATTCAGGAGAAAATGTTCACTTACTACTTATATCTAACCCTTATTCGAACAAGTGAAGAAAATGTTTAAATGATGTATCTGCATGTATACTAAAACACTTGATGTATATTCCAGAGTTAAAAAAAAGTTTAGTAACTAAAGGGGGCCACTTCCTTGACTTCCAATCGTACAGATTTTCACTCTGTAATTTTTGAGACGAAACTGAACAAATGGTCCAAAATGAAATCTGATTAAAACAAGTTATGAAAGATTATGACTATAATTTTTTGATTTGCCAATTCTTTACTATCCCAAAGTAAATGGATCCTTGGCTAAGTGAATTTGAGTAAAAGAAATCAACGTATTTATAGTTAAATTTCTGTAATTTGGAATTACATTTGTTTCATTTGTTTATAAATCATCGTGTGTTCATTTATTTTTCAAAAATCATTCTTTAACATTAGGTCAGTAGATATTCTTGAAGAATTTTGTAAGCCATCGACTTCATAATGTAAAGATTAAATGCTAAAAAGTCGAGTAAATAAGTATGTTGCATGATACTGTCTTACGTCCAAAATACGTTACAAAATATTATTGATTTTTTGGTTGTTGTGCTTTTAATGTTGATGTCCTTGTCTGTGCTGTTATCATCAGCACCACCATCATAATTACCATTTCTGATCCAAAAATCTTTCTCTTTAGTCACAATTTATCATCACCCTTCCGGTGTATAAAATCCAAAGGTATATCAATAAAGTGTACTATTTTTAAAAGTTGAAAGTAAAGACTTTCGAACAACTGAACGGTGTTCCTCCTCAGAGTTTGACGTAAACTTTTTCAGATTATGCAGCTTATCGACATAATTGTAGATTTTTAATATACAGCAATTTAATCACGACTGAATTTTTCAATATCGTCCATTCATCATTCTCTTCTTATTCCAAACCTATTCATCCCAATCTTTTTTATTTCTTTTATTTTTCGTCTTTCATGCTCTTCCATAAAGAGACCCAACGTAAGATTCGTGACAAACTAGTCTCAGAGAATTCCTTCCTCCTTTCTACCTCTAACGAGGTCCCTCTTTTGAGGCATCTTGAACTGAATAATCCCTTTTTTCAATTCGGGCATTCGCGTCGTTTCAAAATTCGCGGTGCCAACGCTCTTTGGTTGAAAAGATTCAAAGCGTTATTGCAAATCCTCCAGGCGGCAAAACGAGTCAGTATTTTGAAATTTTTAATCTTTTTTAATTACTGTTGATGATTTTTGTGTTAGTGCTAATTGTAATTAAAAAATCCCTGTTTCTGGTAGTTAACAGCAAACTAAAGAAGGTTGACTGTTGATTTTCTTGGCGTGCCTAGATTTATCTGGACAGCCTTTTTTCTATAATGGTACCATAGCATTTACATATATTATGAAAACGGCACAGATATTGGTAATTTTCAAGTCAATTTCACTTAGAGATTTGGAATGTCTTGTTTAATATGTGACTCCTTAGTTTATATGCAGATTGGTCAGGTATTTGAATATCATTGGCATACGAACCTTTTATATCATCGGAGAATTAGATAAGTGAAAGCTACTTTCAATTAATTTTGTCAGTGATCTTCAGTTCTAGATTGTATAGGGATTGACAAACATTCCCTCTCTCTCTCTCTCTCTCTCTCTCTCTCTCTCTCTCTCTCTCTCTCTCTCTCTCTCTCTCTCTCTCTCTCTCTCTTTTCTTATCTGAACTAAAGATAATTGGAAACTCGATAATGGAAACTTGTACATTGTTAATCTACTAATGATTCATCAGCTTTTTTTTCCGTTGCCAGAATTCTCGATCTCGATGTTATTTTGAAATATTAATTGAGGTTTATTTTACTGGTTGCAAATTTTATTTATTGCAGTTAAATCAGTCATTAGAATTAGTACTGAAACACGATATTTCGATAAAGAGCTCAAAAGTGGGACAAATTGCGTGCGGAAGAATATTTAGGTTTTAAGAAGAATGTATAAATCTCCGTTTTGTTTTGGGTTTTAACGATAATTGTTATTAATCTTACCTTAAATAATTCCAATTTCTCTTTTTAAATCCTGTCAAAAGATAATGAAATTAAACTCAAGCATGACAGTGTATTTTAATCCTTTCTATCAAATGTTACTTGCAGAGAAACAATATTCCGTGGAATCCAATACAACCTACAGTTCCCATTTCATGGGTCCCAAAGAAACTTGAAGAGGTTTCAGGATATTGCAAATTCTTTGTCATTCCACCTGAAATCAGTTTCTCAAGTGACTTCCGCTTCTCAGTTGACTTCAGAGTCAGGTCACATTATGTGAGGTGGAAAATCTCAGATACATTTTCTGATAACATGATAGAAGTCGCTTGAATTCTTAACAGAGGCTCTCCAGCATTTAATAACAAGCTGAAGTGTTTGATTATACTCAGTATTATTGGCAATTTACTTAAGACTGGGTTATCAGTTTTGTGAGCTGTATTGAATTATGCTTCAATCAGTTTCTTGATATTCCATATTTATCCATGAGATATCGCAGTAAGATTACTTTTTATATTTAAGATAATCATGAAAGGCGCGATTTGTAATACAGTGAATACAATGCAGCTGTAATACAATTATAAGAGTTGTAATACACTTACAAGAGTTGTAATTGAATTACAAGAGTTGTAATTCAATTACAAGATTTGTAGTACAATTACAAGAGTTGAAATACAATTACAAAAGTTGTAATACAGTTACAAGGGTTGTAATACAATTACAAGAGTTGTAATACAAGAGTTGCAACAGCAATGCACAAAAATGATTTAGATTTCCTTGTTTCTAGTGATGAGAAGAATGATGAACAAACACTGCTTTACTTCATGATTCTTTCTTGATTTATACTTTAATTGGGAACCAGTAAAGGTCTGGATTTCTTTATTCTTTATATTTATAATTAATTTTTTCGTTTTTCTGACGTAATCGCACGTCAGTTTCCGGTTGGTTGTTTGAGGATCCTTGCTTGAGTTTTATCTAGTGTGCACAATTGAAAGGAAATGCGTTCCATAAAGAAATACATATTTTTCAAAAAATAAGATCAAGATTATCTAACGATATCTCACAGCAGTTTGCAGAGGAGACCCTAACCAAAAGTGGGAGACATCTCCCTTTCCCTGGACAGCCTTCCTCCTGCCTCCTGGAAGAACCAGGAGGCCAAGTTCCAGAATCAATTAGCATGCCATTAAAACATTAATTTTCGCCACCTTGAAAAAAAGAGGCGAGACTTCCAGCATAATCGCTGCCAACTTCTAATCTTGATAATCAGATGGGAATATCTTTGGGCCTGGATTAGCAAGGGAAATTCCACTCCACGTTCTTGTCGTCAGTGAGTTGGGAAATCAGCCGTGTGATCGAATTAATCGTGATTTTTTTTTTGTTTCGTTCAAACACTCATAATAGTTATCATTACTCGTGATAGTAACTAACACTTATAACAGTAATTAACACTCATAACAGTAATTAACACTCATTATGGTAATTAGCACTCATTATATATGGTAATTAACACTCATAATGGTAATTAACACTCATAGCAGTAATTAACAGTCATTATGGTAGGTAGACCTCATTACGGTAATTAAAACTCATGATGGTAATTAACACTCATAACAGTAATTAACACTCATGATTGTAATTAACACTTATGACAGTAATTAACACTCATGATAGTAATTAGCACTCATAATGGAAATTAACACTAATAACAGTAATTAACACTCATAATTGTAATTAACACTCATAACAGTAATTAACACTCATGATTATAATTAACACTTATGCCAGTAATTAACACTCATGAAAGTAATCAGTACTCATAATGGAAATTAACACTCATAACAGCAATTAACACTCATGATTGTAATTAACACTTATGACAGTAATTAACACTCATGATAGTAATTAGCACTCATAATAGTAATTAACACTCATAACAGTAATTAACACTCATGATTGTAATTAACACTTATGACAGTAATTAACACTCATGATAGTAATTAGCACGCATAATAGTAATTAACACTCATAACAGTAATTAACACTCATGATAGTAATTAGCACTCATAATAGTAATTAACACTCATAACAGTAATTAACACTCATGATTGTAATTAACACTTATGACAGTAATTAACACTCATGATAGTAATTAGCACGCATAATAGTAATTAACACTCATAACAGTAATTAACACTCATGATTGTAATTAACACTCATGATAGTAATTAACACTCATAATAGTAATTAACACTTATAACAGTAATTAACACTCATGACTGTAATTAACACTCATAATGGAAATTTACACTAGTGATAGTAATTTGTAATCATAAAACTAATTACTTTTATAAAGGAATAGTTTATTATTTTACAATTTCAACACCGGATATATTGCACTAAAAGAATATATATATATATATATATATATATATATATATATATATATATATATATATATATATATATATATATATATATATATATATATATATATATATATATATATATAGAGAGAGAGAGAGAGAGAGAGAGAGAGAGAGAGAGAGAGAGAGAGAGAATAATACGTTTTACTTCTTCCACGAAAGACGTCCTCCATGCATATTTTGAAACCACACGAATACCCGAAATACACAACAAAATGAGGACTATTCAGGAGAGAGAGAGAGAGAGAGAGAG
>NC_089758.1:24991733-25014233 GCF_040412425.1 Macrobrachium rosenbergii
TGTCAGTTGAGTGGGTGTGAAACAACATGCTATTGTGTCACCGTTCATTTTTTCTTCTGAGTCTGTTGAGTGGATGAGAAACAATGTGCTGTTGATTGTCTTCGTTCGTTTATTTTTCACTTTGACGACTAAGAGACTGTGAAACACCACGCTGTTTCGTTTCATTGTTCACCTGTGTTTTTGCGTCAGTTGAGTGACTGCCAGACAACATGCTGTTGTGTCTCTTTGTTCGTCAGTTTTTCTTCTGGCTATGTTAGTTGCTGTAAAACAACATCCCAATTCGTTTCGTTGTTCGTCTACTCTCCTCTACGTCTGCAGAAGTAACAGAGAAAAACAACATGCTCATACATTTCGTCGTTCGTTGCTCTTCCTCTGTGCCTATAAAGGTGAAACAATATTAATTTATCGCGCTGTTCCTCTTCCTTCAGTCCTTGTGAAGATGGCAAGGCCGAGCAACTACACACCCGTCTGAGGAGTTGGAGCATTAAATGAGTTCCTGCGTAGCTTAATTAACCTCTCCCATAAACGGAACGCTGGCAATGCGCCGCAAGGAGCGATAACAGGCGCTTGGTAAAAGACACTCGTGATAATGATCCCTGAGTGACACTTGAGAATGAGTTGCTTTCTTCGATCTTAGTTGTTAATTACGGTAGGAACTCCTTGAAGTGTTCTGTAAAAGGGAATGTGTGTTACTTTAAAAGATTGCTTGTATGGAATGCGAAATGCTTTAATTAAGGCTACCTATTTTTATACTGTTCGAAAAGTACTTCTTTTTGTTTCTGTCTGCTAAATGATTTTTTGAGTATTCCAGTAAAGGATGATTCTGTCTGTCTGAGTTTTGTTATTCACGTCCGCTAGACAGTTTCTCAAAACCTTATAGAAGGTTAAAGTGGTTTCTTTTTATCTACAAATTCTCTTCGGTTGTTCTAAAGAAATATGTCTTGCTTTATTAGAATGTGCATCACTATCGAAAAAAGTGCCTCCGTCATTTTCTGTTTGTTGGATATCTTTTGTTTATGTCTGCTAAAAAATCTCTTCTGTCCGTATGCTTTTTTCTGTATACGTCTATTGAGCAATCTCTCTCTCTCTCTCTCTCTCTCTCTCTCTCTCTCTCTCTCTCTCTCTCTCTCTCTCTCTCTCTCTCTCTATAAATGCAGAGTGTATTTTGATGTTCCATTATCCTTCGTTGCAACATCATGCGTCGACCACAGGTGTTTGTGTGAAAAGCTTCAATAACCAGGCTAAGTATAGATACACGAGCTTTCGAAACAAGAGCAGAGACAGATTGCCGAGATGCTTCTATTTTAAATAATTGGTATTCAGGTCTTTATGAAGATTATATATATATATATATATATATATATATATATATATATATATATATATATATATATATATATATAGACAAAAAAACCACGAAAGAAAGAGAAACAATGGAGTGCTGCGAGGCCTCTCGACTTATCGAGTCTGCTAAGTAAAGGACGATAAGTCGAAAGGCCTCACAGCACGCCATTGTTTCTCTTTCCTTCGTGGATTTTGTCTTTATTTATATATTCATTGCATTCCATACTTCCGTGATTCAGTTATGCATACGCACATGCATATATATATATATATATATTTATATATATATATATATATATATATATATATATATATACAAATATATAAATGTATGTATATATATATATATATATATATATATATATATATATATATATATATATATATACGTATTCTGTCATTTCCATTGAGTGTAATCCTTATCAGTACTACCACTACACTTCTACAATTATTACTAATATCTCCTTAGTTATCTCATTATCTTGTGATACTGCTACAACTACCGCCATTATTACTAATGATCACTTGATTATCTTACTTTCTCCGTACTCTTACACCACGAAGAATGAGAGAAAGTAATGAAAGGAGTGACTTTCTATCAAGAAAGCTAAAATGAGGCGCAGAATGAAAAGCTTGTTCTTTACTTCAGGTATCACCTCCGTTGTGATAATTCTTCGGGATTTTTTTTTTTTTACTGGGAAGAGACGAAGCACTTTGGGAATGAGATGCTTTTTAACTTTTCAACTTTTAATATATATTTATTTTTTATCTATTTTGTACTGAAACTGCAATGCCACACAGGGTTATTCTGATCATGAAGTTATCTTAATTTTTCATCTGTAACTTCTCTCTCTCTCTCTCTCTCTCTCTCTCTCTCTCTCTCTCTCTCTCTCTCTCTCTCTCTCTCTCTCTCTCTCTCTCTTAGTTTTTCGTCAGCATCATCTCTCTCTCTCTCTCTCTCTCTCTCTCTCTCTCTCTCTCTCTCTCTCTCTCTCTCTCTCTCTCTCTCTCTCTCTCTCTTTCTTATAACGTTAGTAAAAAGTCAACTGGATGTTGAGAAACGTGTTCGTTTTATCCTCTTATCAGAAATTACCAGTCATGATATTATGGGAAAAGGTAGTGGATAAAGCTACATAAAAATAATAAGGTATTCCAAAAGTTAATATTTAGTTCTAAACGTGCACACGGCTCCAAATAAGTTGAAATTTGGCACATTTGAGTCCAGATTCGTTGTTCTTTTACACATATTTGGCTTCATCTGGTGTCTGTATGCAAATTTAAAGATGCGGAAATCTTCAATTGACTTCAAAGACATTTATGTCAGTAATTGCTTAAATTTAGCGTCGAATTACGTCAGTAAGCAGAACTGCTTTCAAATACAAACCTAGGAGAAAAATTTAAAGATGAGGAAATCTTATGTCAGAAATTACTTAAATTTATCATGGAATTATATCCACAAGCAGAACTGCTTTCAAATACAAGGTAAATAAATTAATTAATGATAAAAATATACTTTGAAAACAAAGGAAGAGAGAAAAAACAATAATCGTATAAATAAATAAACAAATGAATAGGTAAATGGATAAATAAATAAATGGATAAACGAGTAATGAAAAATAAATAAGTAAATAAATAAACAACATAATAATAAAAGTCTTGACCAATCAAGGCATGAAAAAGAAATTCATTTGAATTGAAACGGGAGAGGACCCATATGGTAAACATGAACTTTAACATATATAAATGTCAAAAATGCACGCTGTCCCTTGGAAGCCGAAACTGATCGATGACAAAATGTCAAATAAAAAACGAAAATCATTTTTCAGCGTTTGAAAGGAAGATTAATGTCCCCCTTCAGAAGCCGAGATGAAAAATGAATGACGTATACACTGGAAGGGGATTCCCACCCCTCCCCTAGATGAGAGAGGAGTTCAGAGATCACCAATATGACGGATGGAAAATGTTTGTAATTACTCGAAATTAATATAGTGAATGAGGGTGACCATAGATCATTGTGATGTTTTTTTTTTCCTCTGTGCTGGTATATTAGTATGAATATAAATATGAAATATATATATATATATATATATATATATATATATATATATATATATATATATACATATATATATATATATATATATATATATATATATATATATATATATATATATATATATATATATATATATATATATTCATATTTATGTATGAATATATATATATATAATTATTTATATAAATTACTACAAAATCCTTGACATTATGGTGTCTGGATATGGGTGAAGGCAGCGTGTGTGTTGAAAGCGGGGTGCGGGGGGGAGACCCAAGAGGGTTTTCGCCATCGCAGATTATGTATTTAAAATTGTCATTGGATTTTAGCCTTAAAACACCCTTGACGGAAAGGTTATCTTCTTTCAAATTTCCTGGAAGCCTTTTGGAAATGGGGCGGTTCGTTTAACACTTGCCTTGAATTGTCAGCGAAATTGAGGAATCTTAAAACTAGCTTTTTTAATAGACGGTTCCTTTCCATTCTGAGGCTGTTTATCTTCTCTCTCTCTCTCTCTCTCTCTCTCTCTCTCTCTCTCTCTCTCTCTCTCTCTCTCTCTCTCTCAAGTAATGTTTTTGCTGAGGTTAGCTGGTGAATTATTTATCCCTCTCTCAGTTTCTCTTAAATAATGTCCCTTGAAGTTGCTAAGTCATTAATCTGATATCAAGTGTTTTCCGGATAAAGATATTACAGGAAACGTATTACATTTCTCTCTCTCTCTCTCTCTCTCTCTCTCTCTCTCTCTCTCTCTCTCTCTCTCTCTCTCTCTGTTTCTTTTAAATTATGTCTCTTGAGGTTGTTAGAAGGATAATCTGAAATGAAGAGCATTCCGAGTAAAGACATTACGAGAACGTATTACCTCTCTCTCTCTCTCTCTCTCTCTCTCTCTCTCTCATATTTCAGCATTCACCTCACTAACTGAAAATGTAAAATACATACAATTTCTCTATTAGAGCCAAGTGTTACTTGTAAATCAATAAAGTACAGAAAGGCTTTTCTAAATTTGTAATACTGCAGAAAATAATCCTTAGGAACAAGAGTTATTAAACAGGAGTGCTCCAATACCTACCCGAAACTCATAAAGCAGGTTTAACGTGTATTTCAGTTCCTTTATCGGAAACCAATGTAAATCGAACATCGTCCAGAAATAAGAATGGAAAATACAACGGAGAGAGAGAGAGAGAGAGAGAGAGAGAGAGAGAGAGAGAGAGAGAGATGAAAGGACTTTGGCCTTTACTTGGAGAATGTATGCACGAAGAGCCTTGGTGGTGATCATTTTAGATTAAGATAGCTTATGCCAGCATGCTTCCTTGCCTATGGCAGCCAGGGAGTGTGGTAGTATTTAGGAGTGATGTAGACCTCCGGACTCAACCATCCAGTGAAGACGTAGAATCTTATTTACACACAGACACACATATATTTATATATATATCATATGTATATGTATATTGATACATATATGCATACATTTATACACACACAATATATATATATATATATATATATATATATATATATATATATATATATATATATATATATATATATATATATATAAACAAATAATACATTTATTTGGCAGCAAGAGCTTGTTTTTCAAGGATTTATGAGGGATTTATGAGGCTGATTCTTTTTCGCGTTCGGTCGCACATTTCGTAATGACGAATCATTTATCGGTGGCCCGCGTAGCGCTTAGGATATTCTGACGTAAACGAGAAATCGTCACTAATCTTCCGTTTGCATATCTGCTGCAGATTAAAATTATTTTTGTATTTCACTTGATGTTCATCATTATTCTGGGGGAGGAGAGATCTCTTTCATCCACGTGAATTTAGATAAGCAATTGTCATCTGGTAAAATTTATTTTTATCTTGGCATATATTCGTCTTTCTTACCGGTTGGATTAATAATATCTTTCTTTACACATGCACTGGTTAAATAGATGGAGTTTCAAAAAAATACTTCCAAATACCAAAATCCAGACCAAATTGTAAAAAACACATGAGGCACATGAAAACGGGAACTGCGTAGGAATAATCGTAGAAAGAAGTAAATCAGTATTGAGACGAATAAAACATCGAATGAAATCTCAGTAAAAGATAATTAAGTCACAGAAGTAAAAGACTTGACAATGCATTTATTTTCCAGTTTTAGTTTTCTGTAAAACAAAACTATTCTGCCGGCTTTGCCTATCCGCCCTCACTTTTTTCCTGTCCGCCCTCAGATCTTAAACACTGCCGAGGCTAGAGGGCTGCAAATTGGTATGTTGATCATCCACCCTCCAATCATCAAACAAACCAAATTGCAGCCCCCTAGCCTCAGTAGTTTTCGTTTCATTTAAGGTTAAAGTTAGCCATAATCGTGCTTCTGGCAACGATATAGGATAGGCCACCACCGGGCCGTGGTTGAAGTTTCATGGGCCGCGGCTCATACAGCATTATACCGAGACCACGAACGTTCGAAAAGCGTACATAGAACGTCGCTGGGATCGTGAACCTAAAGCAGGACGCGAGAGCCTTCAGCTTTAGCAGCGGCAAAGAAGACACAAACTTTAACAGCGTTGCTTTACTGGTCGTCAGGAAAGCGCGATAGGTGATATAATGAAGTAACGCCATGGGCAGGACAAAGGAGAGCCCTGATGAAATAGTCACTGTAACCGGAAGGTACGGAAGGGAAAAGGTTTACGCTCTCTTCTTTTAAAGTCTGGTTTTAATCCTGGATGTGAAAACTGAAGGTGGATTTATTGATCACAACTTTCAAGTGTTGGGATTAATGCAGAGTAATAGAATTTGCACTGCTAAATTGATAGAAATGTATAGCAAATAAATGAACAGATAAATAGACAGGTAAATAAATAAATGAGTGGAAAAATGAATTAAATAAATAAATAGATAAATGATTATATACAGTATATATATATATATATATATATATATATATATATATATATATATATATATATATATATATATATATATATATATATATATATATATATATATATATATATATATATATATATATATAAATATATATATGTATTTATATAATATTATATATATATATATATATATATATATATATATATATAATATTCGTAATATGTAAAGTTAACCAATAAATAAGATTAAACAAGAGTATATACAAAAAAGGTGAGTTGAATCGAACCTTCAAGAGTTGAAACTTTGCGCCTGTAAAATTATAAAGACTCCTGAATAAATAAATAAATAAATAAATAAATAAATAAATAAAGATTCGAGGGACAAACGAAAGTATCCTCGATGATTCTTGACTTATATACCTGTGATATTAATAAAGGAGAGACATTTTATTAAAGGCATGCACGAGGACAGGCACATAATGACACCTTCGCCATTAATCTCAAGAATAATGAAGGATGGGGGATATTAACGGTAATTTATGAAGTAATTTTGACGGATAATGAAAATGTTAATGAGTAAAGTTTGACGATTGCAATGATGCATTCGCCATGATTTCATACGACATTTAGGAGATTTTGAAAAGGAGCAAAGATAAAAAATCTCTCAGTTTTAAATATCCCGCAATATTGTCATCAAGTAATTGTTGTTTGTTAAATGGGGACCATACACCGCAAAGACTAATAGAAATAAAAATAAAATAGTAAATGCGATCCGAAATGTATGGGTTTATCGTAATGGAGGAAGGACTTGGCAGGTGAGGTGGGGTGGGGAATTGTTACAGAAACTGTTTAATGCCTTGATGGTAGAGAATTGGAAAATTTCTTATGAAAGACAAATTTATGAGTTAGACATACCTCTGTATCTGAAGGCATTTTCCTTCTTGTATACGGGTGAAATTAATAGTGCCATACTGGTAGATTTAAAACAAGCACGAGTACCTTGATTTATATATATATATATATATATATATATATATATATATATATATATATATATATATATATATATATATATATATATATATATATATATATATATAAATATATTCCATCTCTTATGTTTCACACCTTTTAGTTTTCCGTCGAAGCTTACTGGATAATCAGCATCAAGGAAATAAGTGATATATAAAAGAAAAAGCAAAGCTGACAATTTTATTAAGGATAAAAGGCTAAAAATGAAAGATGTTTCATGGGAAAACTTTTTGTAAGCTTTTAATTAATAACATTAAATCCACGTAAGGGGGTAGTGCCGTCAGTGTACCTCACGGGGTGTACTGTAGGCATTACTAAAGGTTCTTCGCAGCGTCCCTTCGGCCCCCAGCTGCAAACCCTTTCATTCCTTTTAATGTACCTCCATTCATATTATCTTTCTTCCATCTTGCTATCCATCCCTCCTAACAATTATTTCATAGTGCAACTGCGAAGTTTTCCTCCTGTTACACCTTTCAAACCTACCTACTCTCAATTTCCTTTCCAGCGCTGAATGACCTTATAGGTCCCAGTGCTTGGCCTTTTGCCTAAGCTCTATATTCCATTCTATTCCAATAACATTAAGAACAGGATGAGTGGCGTCACAATCTTATACGTTATATATCATAATACTTTAATATGGCTGAAATGGAGACTCGGTACAGTATACTGTGAAGTCTCCCAATACAGGAAGACTGAAATTTGGTGAGCAATTCTCTTGACAATAAACGTCCGAGAAAGAATATAGCAATAAATATAAAATTATATATATATATATATATATATATATATATATATATATATATATATATGTATATATATACTTATTCAGTTACTCCTGTATTAATATCCTTCGATCCTATATCCTTCAGGTAGAACGATGATGGCCTACCCGGTGGTGGTTTTCATCCACGGGGAGTCCTACGAGTGGGGATCCTCCAGCCTCTACGACGGGTCCGTGCTGGCTGCCCTGGGCAGGGTCATCGTGGTCACCATCAACTATCGCCTCGGGATTCTGGGTAAGGATGTCTTCCGCCGTCGTTTCCAAAATATGAGTCTTTTCAGGATATGAGACTTTTCGAAGTGTGACTCTTCCCTAAATATGTCTTTCTGGAATATGTTTTTCGTTTCCAAAATATGAGTCTTTCTAAGATGTGAGTCTTTTCAAAATATGAGTCTTTCTAAGATATGAGTCTTTTCAAAACATAAGTCTTTCGTTTCCAAAATATGAGTCTTTCTAGAATGTGGGTCTTTCCAAAATATGAGTCTTCCGTTTCCAAAATATGAGTCTTTCGCCTCCAAAATATGATTCTTTCCAAAATATGAGTCTTCCGTTTTCAAAGTATGTCTTGCCAAAATATGAGTCTTTCCAAAATATGGGTCTTCCGTTTCCGAAATATGAGTCTTTCCAAAGTATAAGTCTTTCTAAGATATGAGTTTATCGTTTCCAAAATATGAGTCTTTCGTTTCCAAATTATGAGTCTTTCCAAAATATAAGTCTCTCCAAAATATGAGTCTCCCGTTTCCAAAATATGAGTGTTTCGTTGACAAAATATCAGTCTTTCCAAAATATGAGTCTTTCCAAAATATGCGTCTTTCGTTTCTAAAATATGAGTCTCCAAAATATTAAGTCATTCGTTTCCAAAATATGAGTTTTTCGTTTTTATCGTTTGTGTATAAAACATGCGCTATCGAAGTCATATAATTTTTGTCATTCATTTTCATTATCTCCATTCTTCAGTCACTTCAAAAATATGCTTCCTTCTTTTTTATCGTTTGTATATAAAAATTACTCTCGAGATCATTTCATTTTTTCGTTACTCTCTCCTGACCTAAAAAAATAATCGAAATTATTTAATTTTTATCATTACTCTCTCTCGACCTAGAACAATACCCGAAATTGTTTTAATTTTTTGGTTACTTTTTTACCTGAAAAAAAAAAATCGAAATTATGACATTTTTATCATTACTCTTTCTTGACTTAAAACAATACCCGGAATTGTATTATTCTTATCGGCACTCTTTCTGGACCTAAAAAAAGATAGAAATTACCTCAATTCTGTCATTACTACCTATTGATCTCCATTGTTTAAGCAATAAAATTTGATTTTTCCAGGTAAAATATTTGCTTATTAGCATTTCAATAAAACATGAGCAAAAATGGGTTATATAATATTCCTTAGGAATGCGGCCAAAAGAAGTAGACATTATGATGATTATTCCTTGTTCATAACAAGGAGAAGGTCGGTTGTATGTTGTTCTTGGGGCTATTAAGGTAAAGTTAGTGTAAAACTGATGTAACCTGCGTCTTTCAAATTTATGAGAAAAAAGTCTACGTTTTAGATTTCTGTAAAAGAAAACTAATGTGCCGGCTTTGTCTGTCCGTCCTCATATCTTAGAGACTACTATGCCTAGAGGGCTGCAAATTGGTATGGTGATCATCCACCCTCTAGTCATCCACCATACCAAATTGCAGCCTTTTAGCTTTAGTAGTTTTTATTTTATTTAAGATTAAAATTAGCCATAATGGTGCATCAGGCAACGATATAGGACAAGCCACCACCAGGCCGTGGTTTAAGATACATGGGCCGCGGCTCATACAGCATTGTACCGAGACCACCGAAAAATAGATCTATTTTCGTTGGCCTTGATTATACGATATACAGAAAACTTGATTGCGCCGAAGAAACTTTGGCTCATTTTCTATCTGTTATTTTTGGTTGATGACGAAACCAAGGAGAAAAATGATCTTTTGGAGCACAGAGATTAAAGATAAGCGAAAGAATATAAATAGTAAAGAGAACAATATTTATCACGAAAAACACTGAACACGGTTTCTTGGGTCAGCAAGATTATAGGAATTAGCAAAAACCTAAACCAAGTGAGGATTTTCAGGATGATAACATCTCTCTCTCTCTCTCTCTCTCTCTCTCTCTCTCTCTCTCTCTCTCTCTCCTTATTATCTGAAAATCTGAAAACTTGATAATGAGCGGATATCGAATGAACAAGCTCCATAGTTTCTGAATTAATAATTGAGCAAATGGAACACGATAACTTATGAAATACAAGTACTTTCTCTCTCTCTCTCTCTCTCTCTCTCTCTCTCTCTCTCTCTCTCTCTCTCTCTCTCTCTCTCTCTCTCTCTCTCTCCATATTATTTGAAAACGTGAGAACAAACAGATATCAAATCAAAGAGCTGCAGAATTTCTGAATTAGTTATTGAACTATATGAAAACGATAACTTATGGAATGAACGAACTTTCAACATTCGTCGTGTTATCTTAGATGTCATATTCCATTATGCTTCTTCGTTTTCTTTATTATAGAGCGTTTTCTTAATCACCATATTTATAAGCAGTTAGATCACTGTTCCTCCAGGTGTATGTGATTCAATATTTGACTGATATTTTCCGTAAAAAGCTATTAAGTCTTAAGTCAAATATTTACTTGTGTTTTGGTTAATGGAATTTAGATAGTTTTCTTAGCATAAGTTATTTTCAGGTTGTATTAGAGGATTAAGTTGCCTTTTCTCTGTCGTAGTATAAATTATTTTCAGACTGTATTCGAGGACTAAGTTGCTTTTTATTTTCCTTAGCACAAGTTATTATCAGGCTGCATTAGAGGATTAAGTTGCTTTTTCTTTTTCTTAGCATAAGTTTTCTTATCATAAGTTATTTTCAGACTGTATTAGAGAACCAGGTTGCTTTTTGTTTTTCTTAGCATAAGTTATTTTCAGGCTGTATTAGAGGACTAAGTTGCTTTATCTTCTCTGAAATGTTAATTTCTGTGTTAAATTAGTCTACAGTTTTTTAACTTATAGTATCGACATCAGTGGTAGTAGTAGTAGTAGTAGTAGTAGTAGTAGTAGTAGTAAAGGAAAGCTGAAACGCAGTTCGTTTAAATAAATAAATAAATATGACCCTTTGCATAGAGAGGCGATAACTGCTCAACACATATATACATCTACAAACTATACAAAAGGGAAATTGTTGTAAAATGAATTGTAGATCAAATACAGTAACTGGAATTAGTTTGCAGGCGTTTTATCTTGCATCGACAAGGAAATTTATGATTTTATATCCTTTTCTCTTTAACAAGAGCTTAAGGACGGACCCGGTGCAGGATATGAATCCTCACTATAACAAATGTTGCAAGTTCACGCGATCATACGGCTTTATGTATCTTTGTGAATGGATGCATACGTATTGAAGTATTTTCATATACAAATGGCGTATCAGGGAGTATGTATCGTTGAGATATCAAGTGATTATAGCAATAAAACAATACTGCAGCAATATTTTCTGCATTGTGAATTATAAAAGTAGAACCTTATTACAAAATTCAACTGGACTCATCTCCATTAGAATGGAATCATTATTCTGAAATACTCAGACACGTAGAATAATTTTTTTTTATTTTTTGTTATTTTCAACGCAACATGTATTTTTAATCTTTTATACCAGGCAAAGCTCATTACTAATATTTGCTTATAAAATTATTTACCTTTTTTTTTAGAAACAACACACCGGAATTATACAAACGGGACTGATGCAAAATCATGATGTAAATGTCAACAGCATTCAAGTGTCAAATAAGACACAAATCATTAGTCCTGAAATTTTAATTCTTTACTATATTTATTTGACGCCGTACCAAACTGGACATACGCAGCATTTCTGCGCACAAAATGACCTCCTACGCGTTAGGCTAGACAGAAATCATTACTTCGGAAAAACTCGAATATATCAAATTGCTTTCTGAGTGAAAGCGCCTGGCACGGATCATTACGCCGCCTGCCAATTAAAAAAAATAGGTTTATTCTATTTTGTTTTTCCTATTGACATTCCAATGGACGAGTGTCAGGGTGAATTAAGATTCGAGTGATGTGTCGCGGACCAAGAGATTTTTTTTTTTTTTACTCCATTTTTCGATGTATTTCTGTTTTATTTTTTTCCTTCGTATATGGAGCGCGCTGGTCCTATTTTTGGTCGTTTTCGAGATTGTTTGAAAGTTTTCCCTTCACTTTTATTTAAAGTGGGAATAAAAAAAACATTAACATTTATGATTACAAAAAGAAAACTTTTGAAAAATCACTTCAATTTCGCCCTGTATCAGCTTATTTCGAAACCATCAACATGAAATTATGTTCTCTTTATTTCAGATTCCATCATTTCACGCCGTCTTCTATTTTGCAGAAGCATACTCGTTGAAAAGTCGAAGTATCGATAAATTTTTTTTTTTTTTAATTCTTTCTTTTTTAGTTTTTACGAGAACTTTTTTTTTTAACCATTTCAGTTTTTTGTATATATTTAATCAAACATTCATTTTCCATATATCCTTAATCATCTAGTTTCATGTTGATAGCTCCTCTTGAAGATCATTCAGAGGTGTATTCAGTACTATTAATTTTACTTCCTTAGTTATATTGTAGCTCAAATAATTATTTATTACACCTCTCACATTTCCTCACGTTTTAGTTTTCTGTGAAAGAAAACTATTGTGCCGGCTCTCTTTGTCCGTCCGCACTTTTTCTCTCCGCACTTTTTCTGACCACCCTCAGATCTTAAAATCTACTGAGGCTAGAAGACTGCAAATTGGTATATTGATCATCCACCTTCAAAGCATCAAACATGCCAAATTGCAACCCTCTAGTCTTAGTAGTTTTTATTTTATTTAAGGTTAAAGTTAGCCATAATCGTGCGTATAGCAACGATATAGGACAGGCCACCACAGGGCAGTGGTTAAAGTTTCATGGGCCGCGATTCATACAGCATTATACCGAGACCACCGAAAGATATATCTGTTTTCGGTGTCCTTGATTATACGCTGTACAGAAAACTCGATTGCGCCGAAGAAACTTCGGCGCATTTATTGCTTGTTTTCGATCGTGACGTATTTTTATCTCTCATTCAATCTTATCATCTGTTTTTCTTTCTTTTCCTCAGGGTTCTTTAATCATGGAGTCTATTTTTTATTTTTCCATTTCGTCGGTTTTTCTTCATTCTTATAGACCGTTGTTGTATTTCCTAAGGTTCTTCAATCACAAATTCTATTTTTTCTTCAGTTTTTAAATCTACACAGATTTCTGTAATCCTGACTTCTGTTCTTCCTTATTTATATTTTTTCTGGTTTCTTCAATCTTCAAGTTTATTTTATTATTTTTCCGATTTCCTTAGGCTTTTTCAATCTTAATGTACATTTGTTTTTATCTTTTCCGTTTCCTCGGCTTTCTTCAATCCTAACGTCTATTTTTCCTTTTTTTTATTTCCTCAGATTCTTTCTATTTAACGTCTATTTCTCCCTTTTCCACTTCCTGAGATTTTCCCTTTTTCTATTCTCTCGGATTTCTTCAATCCTAACGTCTTTTTTTTCTTATTTTCTCAGGTTGTTTCACCCCTGACGTCTATTTTTCTCTGCTTCATTTCCCCAGCTTTCTTCAGTCCCATCTTAACGTCTATTTTTTTCTCTTTTTTATTCTCTCAGGTTTCGTCGATGCCAACGTCTATTTTTTTTATTTTTATTCTCTCAAATTTCTTCAGTCCTGACGTCTATTTTTTTTTTTTTTTTTTGCTTCTTTCGTGTTTCCTCAGTCTAAAGTCTATTTTATCCTTTCCCATTTCCCCAGCTTTCTTCAAGCCTAACGTCTATTTTTCTTTTTTTATTTTTTTGCTTCCCTCATGTTTCCTCAGTCTAAAGTCTATTTTTTTCCTTTCCCATTTTCCAACTTTCTTCAATCCTAACGTCTATTTATCCATTTTTTTATTCTCTCATGTTTCCTCAGTCTAAAGCCTATTTTTATCCTTTACCATTTGCCAGGTTTCTTCAGCCCAACGTCAATTTTTTTTTTTTATTGCTTCTCCCATGTTTCCTCAGTCTAAAGTCTATTTTTTTTTCCTTTCCCATTTCCCCAGGCTTCTTCAACCCCAACGTCGACCCGGTGGGTCGAGCCACCGTCGCCAACTACGGCCTGATGGACCAATTAGCCGCCCTCCACTGGGTCCAAGAGAACATCGTCCGCTTTGGCGGTGACCCCGGTCAGGTCACGGTCATGGGTCATGGCACCGGAGCTGCGTGCCTTAACTTTCTCGTGGTGTCCCCGGCTGCTACAGGTCAGTCAGTAAGTACTGTCTTTTGTGACGGCAGGTATGGTAGACGGGTGAAGCTGAAAGGTTGTGTTCAGTCTTTGGTGGAGGGTGGCTTTCAGTCTGTCTGGGTTTGCTCAGTGATAATTAATAATAATAATAATAATAATAATAATAATAATAATAATAATAATAATAATATAAATGCTCTGTAAAGTAATCACAAAAACAACAACAACGACAATAATAATAATAATAATAATAATAATAATAATAATAATAATAATAATAATAATAATAATAATAATAATAATAATACTTAATCGAAATTTAATCACACGAGTCACTGTAATGATGAAAAGTATATGATAATGTAAATGTATAAGTATATTTACAAAACCATATTTTTGCTTTTCTGCCAATAATAATAATAATAATAATAATAATAGTTAATATTTTCACATTGGTAATGATGACGCTGACATCATTGGTAAAACATGAGAAACTAAATTTGTTATGAACGAAACTAGTCTTTACCATTGTCATTACTGTCACCCTCATTACCACTTAAAAAAAATATTACCACTTTAAAAAAAAACAAATCAACAGCTTTATGACAGTAGTCTGGAAAGATGATGCATTTAGATTAAGACTAATTAAAAAACTGCAGTGTAATCTTTGTAGATTAGTGTACGCCAAATGAGAGGATAATCCATTGAAAGCTGTAAAGCGTTTGGAAAATGATGTGGAAAAATCAGCTCATAAATCCAATGAAATCCTTACAGAGAGAGAGAGAGAGAGAGAGAGAGAGAGAGAGAGAGAGAGAGAGAGAGAGAGAGAGTGGTTAGGGAAATTACAAGAAAATCAGCACACAAATCCACTGAAGAAAGGGAGAGAGAGAGAGAGGGAGGGAGGAGGGGAGGGGAGGGAAATTACATGGAAAATCAGAACACAAATCCACTGAAGGGAGAGAGAGAGAGAGAGAGAGAGAGAGAGAGAGAGAGAGAGAGAGAGAGAGAGAGAGAGAGAGAGGAAATTACGGGGAAAAATCAGCCGATAAATCCACTTAAATCCTAGAGAGAGAGAAAATGAGAGAGAGATGAAATTACGTGGAAAATCAGCCGATAAATCGACTTAAATCCTAGAGAGAGAGAGAAAATGAGAGAGATGAAATTACGTGGAAAATCAGCCGATAAATCGACTTAAATCCTATAGAGAGAGAGAGAGAGAGAGAGAGAGAGAGAAATTTCATGAAAAGTCAACAGTTAATCCTATTAGATTTTAGGAAAAGGTCTGATTTTTGAAGGAAAGAAAATGATAATTTACTGAAATCTCCGAAGGGAGGGGAGAAATTTCATGGAAAAATCAGGTAATATCGCCTGGAGTCTAAAAATGATAAAAGAAAAAAGTTAAATGAAAATTTTAAATACATAAACTAAATTATTAGAATTATTATTCAGAGAATGATGTGCTTTATAGTGATTAAGTATAATTCTCGACAACATATTCACTGAATTATTATTGTCCATTAAATCCTATTTTGATTAATCATGTCGCATAAATAAATTTATAGTTTCATCTTCATGATGCAAAGTATCCGCTTCAGAATATGAAATACAAAACTACCACATTTATCGTAAAGGAATTCATAAATGCCTTCAAGACATCTGGTTTGTATTTATGTATACATATATATATGTGTGCGTGTATTTATATATATACACATTCATACGTTCATATATGTATAATACATATATATACATAAATATACACATACACACACAGACACACACATATATACATATATACATATATATGTGTGTGTGTATATGTGTGTATTTGTGTGTAATGTGAGTGTGTCTGTGTTTGTGTGTGTGTGTGTGGGTATGTATGTACGTATTTTATCCGTAAACAAATGTTAAATCTTGACAGTAACGGATTCTCAGTTAATGGAAGCAACAAAATCACTTGTAAAAAAAAAATATGTAAATTCCAATCTTTACCAAATAATAGCGTAAATAGAACAATGCTGCAACACTATTTTCTGCATCGTGAATTATAAAAGTAGAATCATGTTACAAATGCCAGCTTGACTCATCTCCATTAGAATGGAATCATTATTCTGAAATACTCAAACGCGTAGAATAATTTTTTTAGAATACCTTTTTTATTTTTTGATAGATAGAATGACTCTGGTCATTCTATCTGAAGGTATTCATAATTAGAAATTTTTTTCTGTTGTTTTCAAATGAGAGAATTGATTTTATTTTACCATTTCTTATTTGTTTTCTACTTTCATATTATCTTTCGAGGAGATGTGACGCCAAAGCGAGATAAGCAATGCTAATACAAAGAAATCAACATGCATCTATTCATTGCAACAATCACTTCATGCGTCAAAAAGCCAAGTGAACTGATATCTGCTGATATAAAGCTAATGAAATAAGTTAAATGTCTTAGGAAAAAATTTTCAGTAAGATTATTTGCAGTCGATATATATTCACTAATTAACAATGCAAATCTCAGAACTAGAACTGTACAAAAATGCTTTTCTCTTCTTTTCGATTTATTAAATCTATTTCTGTTAAGATGTTTCAAAACAGCTGAGTTGTGTGTATATATATGTATATACAATATATATATATATATATATATATATATATATATATATATATATATATATATATATATATATATATATATATATATGTATTTCATAATATTCCACCTGTGAATGTAGTCGTTCATAACGAAAGGCGTTTTCTCATAAGAGTAAAAAAACAGGTTTTAAATACAACATCTGTGTTACGCGTTTGCATTATAATTCTTTTGTGTTGCATGGATACAGCCTACAATAGTACCGTTGTAAACCAGTATGATATCCCCCTCTTAAACATCGGCCTCATAGGTTTAAATGGTTACTCCATGCTTCAATATACAGAAAATTTGGAATATATTTATATAAAGAATTTATCCTTAAACTGACCTGAAACAATTGGTAATAATAAAAGTCTATTTCATTTAATAAATAGATTCATTTCATATCATTAAATCTTTGGTGGAACAGCCATAAACTGTTCTCCAATTACACGCCAAAATATCATTGTTAACAATGCAACTTTTATCAAGGATTTTTATGTGCACTATGAATGATTTCCTTGCATTGCTTCTGCTGATCAATACGTAATTGTAGATTCATTCATTGAACATAATTCCCAAATGTAAACGTTATGTAACTATAACCAATTTAAACTAGCTAAAAAAACCCGTCTTTCTGTAACCTCGCATTTCTGACAACCAGGAGCAGGCCTGTTCAAGAGGGCGATACTGATGTCCGGAACTGCTTTGAGCCCGTGGGCCATCGTTCATGAACCCGTCCACTACGCCGTAGAGACGGCCACTCAGCTGGGCTGTCAGGTTCCAGAAGATCTGTACCACAATTCTGAGAAGCTTCTTCACTGCTTGAGGGATAAATCGGTTGACCAAATACTCCAGGTAATTGACTATCTCTGAACAGATACTGAATAACAGTTACTTCATGTAGTCTCAGCTTTCTCTGTACAGACATTAAACCACAGACACTACATACAATATCAACTTTCTCTGGGTAGACATTCAACCACAGACATTAGAGGCAATATCAACTTTCTCTGTACAGACATTAAACCACAGACACCGCAGGCAATATCAACTTTCTCTGGGCAGACATCTACAGATGTGTCAGGTAATCAGCTTTCTTTGAACAGATATTAAACAGCTGATATTACAGGTAATATCAACTTCCTCTGAACATATAGTAAACCATAGGTACTACAGACATTAACATTCTCTGAGCGGACATTAATCGACAGATACTTCAGGCAATTAACTTTCTCTGAATAGATATTAAACAACAAAAATTGCAGTTAATATCAACTTTCTCTGAGCAGATATTCGACACATCTTACAGGCAATAAACTTTCTATGAAGACACAATGAAACAGATATTACAGGTAATATCAACTTTCTGTGAACAAACATACAACGACAGATATTACAGGTAATGACAGCTTTCCCTGAAGTGATATTAAACAACATACAAAGCAGGCAAACAACTTTCTCTGCACAGACATTAATCACAAAAGCCATCAAAATATATTTCAGAGCACTTAATAACTTTGGAGTTTTAACAACACCATGAATCTACATTCGAAAACAATCAATGTTTTTTGTGTGAAATATTAATATCCCGTCCATAATTATTGGTCTCTCACTGATGTGCAATGTACTTTATTTGAGGCTCACTATATAATAAAATTTGTATGTTCAACCGTTTTATAGCCGGGCCTTTGTTCATTTATATAGATCTAGTTTTCATTATTTGTCCCTCATCAGGCACGCACACAAGCACACATATACACACACACACATATATATATATATATATATATATATATATATATATATATATATATATATATATACATATATATATATATATATATATATTATACATATACATATATATATATATATATATATATATATATATATATATATATTTATACATATACATATATATATATATATATATATATATATATATATATATATATATATATATATAGGGACTCTTATAGGAATGTAATTTCATTGAAACTTATATATATAGGAAATATAAAAATTTAAAATAAAATAAGTCTATAAGAGTAAAACAGCGTCACTGAAACATATAAATTACAATTACTTCATCATTCTTCTTTTTAATACCACAAGAGATTATTTAGAGTTGAAATATTATTAAAAACTTGAAACAAAATAATTGCAATTATTTTTTTCCTGATTTCTTTCAGGTTCAGTTGGAAACACCACAGTTTTTAGTGGCCATTGGCCCAAGTGTAGACGGAGTGACAATCAAGCCTGATTGGAAGCATCAGCAAAGTAAAATGGGTGAGTATGATTTGATAATCTTACTTTTCCTCAACTCGTATCAATGGGAGTAAGATTATGCGACGCGACGGGAGTAAGATTATGCGACGCGACGGGAGTAAGATTATGTGACGCGGCGGGAGTAAGATTATGTGACGCGACGGGAGTAAGATTATGCGACGCGACGGGAGTAAGATTATGCGACGCGACGGGAGTAAGATTATGTGACGCGACGGGAGTAATATCATGTGGCACGACGGAAGTAAGATTATGTGACGCGACGGGAATGAGATTACGTATCGCGACGGGAATAAGATTATGTGACGTGACGAGAGTAAGATTATTTGACGCGACGTGAGGAAGAATATATGACGAGAAGGCAGTAAGATTACATGACGAGAAGGGAGTAAGGTTATATGAAGCAATTGGAGTAAGATTATTTAAAGCGATGGGAGTAAGATTATACGACCGCTGAATGCCATGAATCCCGAACATCTCTATGAGTATGAATTTCTGGATAGGTTTCCACTGGAAACCTTGGAATCCAAACTCTGGGAAGAAATTAAGAACTCACTTTTATAATGGTAAATGTATCGATCAGGGAATGGAAAAATTATGGGTATATTGCTTATGGCAATTGAATACAACCACACACACACACAAACATATATATATATATATATATATATATATATATATATATATATATATATATATATATATATATATATATATATATATATATGTATGTATGTATGTATGTATGTATGTGTGTATGTATACGTCGGCTGATGAATGAAATTTTGTTTTAACTTTTTTTTTTTTTTTTTGTGGAACTTTTGCCTCAGATAGAATTAAACATTGAAATGAATTGTATGTATGTAGATTTCTTGCATGATATATACAGTATGTATATATGTATACATATGTATATATATGTATATGTGTATATATATTATATATATATATATATATATATATATATATATATATATATATATATATATATATATATATATATATATATATCACGCTAGAAATCTACGTACCCATAATTCACATCAATGTTTTTTTTTTTTCGTTATCTGAGGCAAAAATTCCACGAAATTAAAAAAAGAGATGGAACAAAATCTCATTCATCAGGCGACGCACATGACGAATCCGATATGATTTGACGTGATTTATGAGTTTGGTCTGATGACCTGATACGGGAACAGGCGTGATGAATCCGAAATATTTTCGGTAAAATAATCACGGAGTTATTTTGTTTTTTCCTCCTGAAGCAGAGGATAATTGGTGAAGGCTTGATTTCATATTCAGAGTGTTTTTGCCTAACGATTGCTAAATTTCACAGTCAAGTTGGAAGAACCTCAAACTATATGTTGGTTGGGAGAGCTTCAAACTTTTTTGTTGATTGGAAGAACTTCAAACTATTTGTTTTGTTGGAAGAGCTTCGAACTTTGTATGTTGTAGGGGCTTCAAGCTATTTGCTTGTTGGAAGAGCGTCGAACTATTTGTTAATTGGAAGAGCTTCAAGTTATTTGTTAGTTGGAAGAGCTTCCAACAATTTGTTTGTTGTAAGAGCTTCAAAGTATTTGTTAATCGGAAGAGCTTTAAACTTTTTGCTTGTTGGAAGAGCTTCAAACTATCTGTTAACTGGAAGAGCTTCAAACTATTTGTTAATTGAAAGGGCTTCGAACTATTTGTTTGTTGGAAGAGCTTCAAACTATTTGTTAATTCGAAAAGCTTCAAACTACTTGTTAATTCGAAGAGCTTCAAACTATTTGTTTGTTGGAAGAACTTCAAACTATTTATTAATTGGAAGAGCTTCAAATCATTTGTTTTTTTGGAAGAACTTCGAACTATTTGTTTGTTGGAAGAGCTTTAAAGTATTTGTGTGTTGGAAGAGCTTCAAAGTATTTGTTTATTGGAAGAGCTTCAGAGTATTTTTTTTTGTTGGAAGAGCTTCCAAGTATTTGTTTGCTGGAAGAGCTTCAGTCTATTTGCACTTTGTATCGCTGTCCATTTGGGAGGCAATAATTCAGCTGTTTTTCATGCTTCTAAAATTTGAACAAAATCTGCTTCAGGAAGGTTTATAATCAACACTGCTATGTTCTGTTTTTCTGAGCTAATTCGTAACAAACGAACGGTGCCAGCAAACTATGAATAGACGTATTTTCTTGCCGTAGTATTTCAAGAATATCTAAATAATATAAGTTATTATTATCATATTTTTTTGCTTGGTTAACTTCCACCAAATGAATAATATTAGTAAAGTGTAAATTATAGTAGTATTTCTTAATATTAATAGTTATTATGAATACAGTGATCGGGCATATCACAAATATTCAAATAACTAAAGGCATTTTGTGCATATCTTATCAATCTCTGCATTTTACTGCAATAACCAACACATTCCTAGCTCGTGCTGGCATAAGGCCAACGTGATCTAGAGAAAGAGGATATATTCCTCAGATAAAAACTGCGAATTGACACATTTCACAATGCTTAAAGACTGATCTTGGGTGACACATCTACCCAAGGCGCTCTTGATTATCCACTCATTTAAAAAAAGATTATAAAAATCTTCAGGAAAAGAATATCGGACGCCTGTCGATCTTCTTCTCGGAATCACGACGGCAAACTACCTGGAGATCTTCAACGAGAACGAGCTGTTGCACGGGTTCGAAACGGAACACAGAGATCGACTGCTCAGGACCTTCGTCAGGAACAATTACAGATTCCATTTGCAGGTTCGTGGTTTACTTTTTACTCCGAGTGTACTGATGACTAATTTTTTTTCTTGGTAGTGGTATAATGTTTAGTAATATCAAATGGAAAACACGTTGTACGATTTTTTTTATTTTATTTTCATTTAGATTAACCATTCTTTATAAGAAGTCCTTAGTAATACATATAAATTAAAATGAGTTGGAAATATTTCTTCATTTCATAGTTTGGTAGAAAATAAAAAAAAAAAAATTTTAATCATACAGAAAACACACTTTGGATGATATTTCTAATTCATTCTTTTATTTTCTTTTTAAGTCACAATACCATATTAGAAGTTACTAATAACATATAGGAATTAAAATAAGTTGCAAATATTTATTCTTCATTTCATAGTTTAATAGAAAATAAAAAGAATATTTACATCATATAGAAACCACCCTTTGTATATTTCTTATTCATATTTTTAAAATTCT
>NC_089758.1:25019233-25041733 GCF_040412425.1 Macrobrachium rosenbergii
GTGTGAATTCTCAAACGTTTGCAACCCTGATATCAGGATCATCTCACAAACGTTTGCAATATGGTATCTGTACTGTTTCTCCAACGTTCGTAACCGTGATAGAAGTATTATCTCTCAAACGTTCGTAACCGTGATAGAAGTATTATCTTTCAAACGTTCGTAACCGTAATAGAATATTATCTCTCAAACGTTCGTAACGGTGATAGAAGTATTATCTCTCAAATTTTCGTAACCGTTATAGAAGTATTATCTCTCAAACATCCATAACCGTGATAGAGGTATTATCTTTCAAACGTTCGTAACAGCGATAGAAGTATTATCTCTCAAACGTTCGTAACGGTGATAGAAGTATTATCTCTCAAACGTATATAACCTTGATATCAGTCTCATCTTTTGAACATAAACTCAAAGAACTCTAAAAATCGAGAAGGAAAAAAGCGATTGACTGAAAATCGATAATTATCAGTATTATAATTTTCCCAACAACATATGTTAAGGAGAATTTCCATCATAACTAATTCTGCAACTGCCAAAGAGGAAGTAAATTACATATCCCATTTCCCCGTTCCACGAAAAGTTTAACGAAAAGATGTATTGGCTTTGAAGTGGGCGCTAGAGAGAGAGAGAGAGAGAGAGAGAGAGAGAGAGAGAGAGAGAGAGAGAGAGAGAGAGTCTCTGTGATTGGAAAGCGAATGGTTGTAATATTAACAACCAGTGATATTTAAGTAATTTAATAGGGAATCCATCATTGGCAGAATGCAGGAAGTGAATTTCCAATTTGCGCGCGTGCAAGAATTGCAAAATTCAATTCTAATTTTTCATCAGGGCCGAAATGAAACTGGGGAAGGAAATTGTATTTGATATTCTGACCTTTCTCGCCGTGGATAGTCTTGTGATGGAGGTTGTTCTTCAGTTGGGCAAGAACAGAAATAACTGTTATGAAGTTTTTCATCAGTTTATACAAGTATTCCTGTGTACGTACGCGTATGTGTATCCTTGTATACTTTGGATATTAAAGGAGATATTTCATTGTATGGTAATAATCCTAGACAGCGGCGGAAGGTTACCCGTCCCGTCGGCGTCTGCGTTTTAAAATCCGATTAATTAGAATGAATTCGAATTGATTAACGCAATTAAATCTAATTGGAGAAATACGTCCCTTTTACCTTTATTCCCAGGAATGAAATCCTTTTGTATTCGTTCAGATATGTCGGCAATTTCCGGGATTTTTTCTAGCTCTCTTTATTAAGGCATTTCATTATAACTAATGAGATCATAACATCCTTTAGAGAACACTAATACGCGGTTCTCATTCATTTGCTGAATACGAGCTAAAAGGGAATTTTTTTTGCTATTCATTTGCGAATTCAAAAATTCTCACTCACAATTAACACCGGTGCCTTGTGGAATTAATATTTGTCCTCGTCCGGAATGATGATTCAAGATGAAACTCCTCGTAACCTTTGACCTCTGTCCCTTTCAGGAAGCCGGCGCCGCATCCGGGACCATTACAGGGCAGGGCGCGTGGCCTTCTGGTCCTGGTTGGTCCCCGGTCTGGAAAGAGTTGGGTCTCGCTACGGGACCGAATCCACATTCCCAAGATTGCCCAATCTCTCCCAATCCGACACCTACTCAGGGCCCACTCGACCCACCAATTTGTCGAGCAATCTGCTTCCCCCTCCCACCCTCCCCTCCCCAGCCCTCCCTAGCAATGCGTCATCCTCCCACCCGACGGATTTGGAGAAGCTGGACCACGGCCAGGAGGCCGTCCTTTCCTCGGACTCCCAGGACGCGGGACAACTCCGGAAGGACTTCCCCTACCGAACGGCCCTCAGCGTCACGGTGGCCATCGGGTGCTCCTTGCTCATTCTCAACCTGCTGGTCTTCGCGGCCGTTTACTACCGCTACGACGCCAGTCGCCAGGGCTTCCTGAAGGGGAGCCACGACACCAACAGCGACAGCGGGAATGACGTTCAGCTGCACGCCACGGCGGCGGACTCCTGCAAGACCGTGTACACGCAGGCCCACTACGGGACGCTGCGCTCCTCGGCCACACTTCGAAGCAGCTTGGCGACCTTCATCGAGGGCGACCCCCAAATCGAGTGCCCCCCCGACTACACCAGCAGCTGCCAAAGCGGCGACGAGGACGCCTCGCAGGAATCGGGGAATAAGAAAAAGGCCCACATCGAGGTGATTGGCAGGACGGTCCTCCAGCCTCAGAACGGGAACTCAGTGAGCCGGGCGGCGACGCTCGTCCTGAAGCAACCTGTTGCTTCTTACACGTCCCCTATTGACGGGGAGCTCGTGTCAGCGAACTACTCCGATAACACTTCGGACATGCAGGTCTAAGAGGTAGAAATAACATTTCCAGCGGCCCGCTTATTCCTTCCTTCCCTCCTTCTGCGCAGGACTTGTTCTCCTTCTGCGCAGAACTTGTTTTCGCGCGCGCGCCCGCGTGTGACCCCTGGGAAATGAAATGAAAGTGTTTTCTAAACTGTCCTTTTAAGTGTGTATACTGTGACACAGAGCTGAGCGTTAAACCATTTTAATAATAATAATAATAATACTGATAATAAGAACTGAGCGAAGCTCTGATGTACTGAGTGATAGATTTCAGTCTTCATATCATAAGAGAACATGTGTTGACGCCAGTCTATGGAAGTGTCAGAGGATTTATTTGTGATGATGAAGTGGTCGTCGTCTTCGTATTTATTGATAATGGTTATTTAGTCAAAGCTTAGACGGAAAAGTCATCTGTGGTTTTTAATGTTTTCAAACAGTTTACCTCCTTGCGATAAGGCCAAGAGGAAAGAGACAGTTAAGACAGAATTGTCATAGCCGTGAGTAACGATAGGGCTTAATGGCTTAATACCTACACATACATGCGTGTACATTCATCCCTGAATAAAACAAAATGGTGAAATATCTACGAAGAATGCATATATATATATATATATATATATATATATATATATATATATATATATATATATATATATATATATATATATATATATATATATATATATATATATATATATATATATGTCAATACATACTGTACATAAATACACACACATATATATGTTGTATGTTTATATATACATACAAATATGTTATATATATATATATATATATATATATATATATATATATATATATATATATATATATATATGTGTGTGTGTGTGTGTGTGTGTGTGTGTGTGTGTGTGTTCATCTGTCATTTAAATATTAATGAGATACAAATCATGATTCTCTCAGCCGATACTCCAGAGATTTCAACAAACAAAAACTCTTCCATGACCAAAGGGAAACACAAAAGGAATAAATTCCGAGGCGCCATCGATTATTCCACTGGCATGGTTAAATGAGCTTAACGAACGAAATACAGGTTCATCTCGCCAAAGAAGGATTATCCCTATTGGAATATCAAAGGGGTATTTTTTTTCTTTTAAAATGTTTTGTTGTTCAGGCCACAAACAGGTATACAGCCAAATGAATGAAGTAGACTCATGCAAAGGGTCTTTCACGGTGAAAAATAGTGAATGATAATAGGTGTTCTCGAATCATGAAAATGTTGAATGATAATACACGGGTCCTTTTGCCGTGGAAAATATTGAATGATAGTTATGATCATTACTCGGGTAAAGGGGCCAGCGTGAATTACGTAAATGGACAGGTTCTATTTTACCTTGCTGCAACTCTCACTATCCTTTTTTCCTTTTTTCGCGGACAAGTGATTTGTACTTCCTTCATAATGTACAGTCATGAACTGACTGGGATTATTTGCATTATAGTAGCATGTTTTATAGCAAACGTACATATACCAAATCTGAAATGTTTACACAATAGTATATTGAATGAATATTTTTTCTGTTTTTGTTTTGTTTAGTCTTATTGTCGGTTCATAATCATCCCAGTGCATTTGCAAAGATTTTGGGAATATTTCTGTTCTAACTTTTGTACTTTTTTTTTACGGCTGTTGATTTTATTTTCGTTTTTTGAGTACGAGCTCTTAAGTCAAGTTTTACTCATCTCGTAGTGAAGCCTAGTTGTTGTTTCTGAAGGTTAATAGAAGCTTATATCTGTTTTTATAAGTTGTTTTATACAGATTTTATCAATGCCTCTGTTAGAATGTACACGTTATAGATTCACTCCTTCAGACGCGGTCTTAAGTTATCAATTATGTTCAGCCATTCCCAGAAAAACTTCACCTTTTTCTTCCTGTTTTCAAAAATTACTTTTTTTTATTTTTTAACTCAACTACCGAAGACTTCTGCGAACATGGACACTTTGTAACTACCACCACTCAAAGACCTCCAAAAAAAAAAACTACCTTGTAACTTCCAACGTAAAAGACCTTCAAAACATCACACCTTGTAACTTCCACTTCTCAAAGACCTACAGAAAAACACACCTTCTAATTTGCATTACTCAAAGACCTCCACATAACTTCCATTGTAAAAACCTCCAAAAAACTACACCTTGCAACATCCACAATTCAAAGACCTCCTGAAACAGCATTTTATAACTCCATCCCTAAAAGACCTCCAAAAAAAGCATAATTTTGGATATCCACTGCTTAAAGACCTAAAAGAAACACGCAATGTAACATCCACTACTCAAAGACTTTTAAAAAAACTCCTTGTAATATCCACTACTCAAAGACTTCAAAACAAACCCACCCTTGATACTTCCATGGAAAAAGACTTTCAAAAACCCAAACCTTGCAGCTTCCACCACTCAAAGACCTCCAAAAACCAAACCTTGTAACTTTTACCACTCAAGACCTAAAAAAACCGCACCTTGTAATATCCACAGCTAAAAGACCTCCAAAAACCCCACCTTGTAACCTCCATCGAAAAAGACCTTTAAAAACCCAAACCTTGTAGCTTCTGCCATTCAAAGCCTCCAAAAAACCAAAGCTCGTAATATCCACTTCTCAAAGACCTGAAAATAACCACGCCTTGTAATATTCAGTACTCAAAAGACCTCCAAAAAACCACAACTTGTAACTTCCACCACCCAAAGACCTCCAAAAAACACCTTATAACTTCCACCGCTCAGTCCTCCAAAAAAAAATCACACCTTGTAACTTGCATCGAAAGGAGACCTCCAAAAATCCAAACCTTGTAGTTTTTGCCACTCACCTACCTCCAAAAAAATCACAACTTGTAACTCCCACCACTCAAAGACCTCCAAAAAACCACACCTTATAACCTCCACCGCCCAAAGTCCTCCAAAAACATTTGCACGTAGTATCTTTCGTGCCTTTAAGCTGTTGAGCTCAATCAACACAATGCACACACTTTCATGATTACGGATTTTATAACGTAACAACAGCTTTAGTATTTCCATTAAGCACTGGATCTCTCTATCCACTCCCTCTTCCAGGTAATGATGACTTTTATGCACGATTTTATGAAGCAGCTTCGGTCTGAAAGCTTCCAGTTTTGTTTTACATTTACAAGACGAGTTTCATGGAAGCGGCATTTCACTGTTATGTATGCAGTTTGTACCGTTTTCTGAATATCTCTCTGTTCAGTCATTTTTTAACTTGATTGTCGAAATATGACAGCAAAGCGTTCGGTTTTTTATGTTTTTTTTTTTTATTTTCGGTCTGATTACCACTGAAATGTTTTCGTTTTGTTCAGCCGAATAGGAGAGGGAATGGATTTCTTATGTTTAGCTTTGAACTCATATGCACTTCTAATTACATACCTGTCTGAGAAGAGAAGCAAGTATAAATTGAGGTCAAGAGAACGAAATAAAGAAACTGTTAGAAAAAAAACAGTTATTAAATGTTGAGCTTCGCTTTTTTTTTAAATAAAATTCTTGTATTTATAGACACTGAATCGAGCAATCTTTATATGCATCTTATAATTTCTGTCCATATCTATTGAATTTTCCTCTGTGACTCTACGTTTTGTACCCAGATATTAGTAGTAGTTCCTGATGAGAACTACTTTTTCTTCTTCTTACCCATAAATTAAGCCCTTTTCCTCTTTTCAGTTATGGAAGGTCTCCGAAAAGTCATAATAAATTGGACTTCCGCAGGCTTTCAATAATGGCCACAATCCTCACACACAAAGGTGGCAAATTCACTCATCCAGCCTCGACTCGTGTCGTTGTAAACACAATCGACGTAATACACATTATTCAGGATTATATAATTTATCATGAATTAACTTCATAAATCAACGTCTTCCCCTCAAGACCTGGTCCACAATTGTCACTTAGCCACATACTTTTCCTTCCTATAATCTTTGTTGTTTACAAACTTCTCTGATCAGAGTATTATTCATTTCTTCCCTGTATGGAATCGTCTCGTGGAAAATCTTATCAATCAAGACTGGTATTTTATTTTCATTAGCCATCTCTAGCCATCTCTTTCCACCGTCACGGCAGGTTGTGCCACTACAGGAAATGAATAAATAAATGGCAAAATACATAAATAGAAAAAACAAATAAATAGATAAAAAAACAAAAAATAAATGACAAAGAAATGAATAAATAAATAAAAAACATAATAAATGATTTAATAAGCTAATTAATTATTTATTAGATAAATGAATAAATAAATAAATACATACATAAACAAATCAATCAATCAATAAATAAAATAAATCAATCAATCAAACCCACGATTCTTTTCTACTAGAAGTAGAAGCCGCATTAGCACATAAGAGTTAAGATTATGTATTCATGGGTCCTTAACCTTATACCGAACCAATATCCCTTAAGGCCAAGGTTAACTGATTATGGACCCCAACCCCACCATTGACCTGGACCGAAGATGGATTGGTCGTAAATCAAGGTTAATTCATTATACAATGGTAATACAATAGATACTATCAACAAATGGAATTTTAATAAATTTACCATGCGGATAATCGTTATCATAATTAGTCGTGATACAGTGGAGTGAAAAAAAAAGGTGATTTTGAACTATACATTGAACACCAGGTAATTAGCAAATGTGAGAGACGTTGAGTATGGTCTCTAAGTGGATGGGTGACCACAAAAAAGAAGAAGAAAACGTTGAATTGAAAGAGGCTTCAGCAATTGCATTCGCTAAACGAGACCATTAGCAAATGTGAGAGACGTTAAGTGTGGCTTCCTCGTGGATTGGTAACAGCAAAAAAAAAAAAATGTTGAATTGAAAGATGCTTCAACAATTACATTTGCTGGACGAGAAAATTAACAAACGAGAGAGACCTTTAGTACGGGCTCACCGTGGATGGGTAACCTGGGAAAAAGAAAACACTGAATTGAAAAAAAGCTTCAGCAATTGCATTTACCGAACGAGACAATTATCAAATGTGAGAGACTTTGGGTATGCTCTCGTCACGGATGGGTGACAGGGAAAAAAAAAGAAGAGATTTTGTGTTGTAATAATTGCTGGCATTAATTTTAGAGGCATAGGCCATTCATTTTAAAAATTATATGGCACACTTTGAAACGGAGGCGACATCACTTACAGACTGAAAGTTTGTTGGAAAAGGGAAGTTGGATGTCAGAAAAAAAAATCTTGACATAATCTATTTTACATGTGAGTGTAACACGCGCGTGTTTAAAATGTTAGATATTATGTTTAATGTTAAATTAGATTGTATTTATAATATTTGTATTTATATTTATTATATTTCATCAAGAGGAACAACTTATGAGAAGTGTAACCTTTTACTGTACATATTACACATTTCTTCTCTTGAAAGATGTAACAGCCATATTAAAGGGGTGAATGTCATGCATATATGACCAAAAAAATATATAAAGAGAAGTCATTTTTTCATCATGCTTTCCACTACTTTCCCCATTACATCATCCCGTGATGAGGTTTCACTTGTGCTGAGAATGTCAATCGGAACCTCTTTGTACCGTTTCATGAGCTTAGTAGTCCTTTTGTATGACCAGAGACAGGGATGGCATTACAATAAATGTTCTTTGTACCGCCTGTCAGGGCTCTTTCTCTTATCCCTCTGCTGCCTGTGATTCGGTCGTGCAGGTTTTCGTCTGTGTGTGGTGGGGGGATGAAGCTATAGTCTTCGTTATATGGATGGGTGTTGAATTTATGTATATATGCATATATATATGTATATATATATATACGGGTATATATGCAGCTTGAAGAAATTTTTACTCTTTATATGTATGCATATCTATAGATATATACATGTATATATGTGTATATATACATATATATGCATGCATATATATATATATATATATATATATATATATATATATATATATATATATATATATATATATATATATATATATATATATATATATATATATATAATATATAAACGTGTGTGCGCGTGTATGTGTGTGTGTGTGAGAGAGAGAGAGAGAAAGAGAGAGAGAGACAGAGAGAGAGTTTGCGTGAGTATAGAACATCGGAAAGGATGAAAGGTAAACGAGTCTCTTTCCAATACAACGCAAAGATTGCCGAAAGACGGAAATGTCGCGTAAGCAGAAGATATACACCGACAGCAGAAAAACCTCGAAGCAAACCATAACGATTGCAACAGAAAGCTTCCGAAGAATAGCAGTGAATGTTGCATAAGCAGGTGGGATTGGAAAACGTTGTCTGGGCAAAAAATTAATAAAGAATTTCTTTCCGAGTAAATACAAATTTTCGTGCTGATTAGGTGATAGAATTGAAGTCGATTCCATGTAAAAAATAAATTAAAATAATAAAGAATAACAGTTATCGTCGGGCAGTAAGGTACTTTGAGGTTAGCACTGAGTTTTGTGATCATCAAATGTATTTGTAAGACATTGGTACTAAGAGGATAATTATTTTATGGGAGAAAATATAGGGAATTAATGAAATAGGGAAATGGGAAACATTTATAGCACATTGAGGATTGAATTTACGGTAAATTTTTAAAAAGATTAAGAGACACAAAAAAATATATGTTAACCGGGACCCAAAATATAAATTCATAAGTAAACAAATATAAAGACGTACTAAATTAAGCGAACACCCGCGATACATTTATAGTAAAAATAGGATGGCCATACTAATAGCAAGAATAATAAGAATATTTTTTTTTCAGAAAATTAAATAATTTAGATAAACGAGCTGTCATTTTTTACAGCCACAGAGAGGAAATGGTGTTGTATGGATTAGGAATAATGAGATTAAATGTGCAATTTCGAGTAAGAGATAAAAAAGCGGGAAGAAGAACAGCTGCGCAAATGCATGACGCAGTTGAATAAGAAGTATGTTAATGGCAACATCAAATGTCGGTTGAACGTGAAATATGTCACAAAAAAACAAAAAAAAATATTTCGCACAAATATGACCAATATGCCCCAAAGAAAGCACCAGCATTTAGATCAAACGAATCAAAGACAGGATAGGAGGTAGAGGAAGTGAAAGTAGAAAAGAGAGGTGGACACGATAAGGAACCGGTAAAACATGTAATAAATGCGCCGAAGTTTCTTCGGCGCAATCGAGTTTTCTATACAGCCGCTACAGCATGTAATCAAGGCCACCGAAAATAGATCTGTCTGTCGGTGGTCTCGGTATAATACCGTATGAGCCGCGGCCCACGAAACTTTAGCCACCGGCCGGTGGTGGCCTGGCCTATATCGATGCCAGATGCACGATTATGGCTAACTTTAACCTTAAATAAAAATAAAAACTACTGAGGCTATGTGGCTGCAATTTGGTATGTTTGATGAATGGAGGGTGGATGATCAACATACCAATTGGCAGCCCTCTAGCCTCGGTAGTTTTTAAGATCTTAGGGCGGACAGAAAAAGTGCGAACGGACAGACAAAGCCATCTCAATCGTTTTCTTTTACAGAAAACTAAAAACTGCAAAAGTATGCAAAGTGAAGCCACATCATGACAGTAACTAAAAGTGAACATAGCTAAACAGTCGCGTAATGAACACGGAATTCATGTGAAATAAGCGAAGAGAAACAATGATTTATGATAAGTAGATATACAACGCTGATCTATCCAAAAAAATTTTTAAAAATGTGGAAACAAAAGAGGTATTCTTCAAAACCTGTTAGATAACTGACGTCAAAATGTTTTTCTTTGGCGCGAAGAGAAGAATGCAAAGCAGAATTCACAGGAAGCAGAAAGGAATGCGGAATGCAGGACGGAGTTTACAATAAAAGGAAACTTTTGCGGGAAAAGCCCGGAAGGAAAAAAAGTGTTCCTGGGAGAAAGGATTCCTCTGCATAGTCCGGCGGGGGGACTCGCCTTGGAAATGCTCTGCGCATAGGACTCTTTTTAGGTTTCTGTAAAAGAAAACTATTGTGCCGGCTTTGTCTGTTCGCCCGCACTTGTTTCTGTCCGCCCTCAGATCTTAAAAACTACTGAGGCTAGAGGGCTGCAAATTGGAATGTGGATCATCCACCCTCCAATCATCAAACATACCAAATTGCAGCCCCCTAGCCTCAGTAGTTTTTATTTTATTTAAGGATAAAGTTAGCCATATTCGTGCATCTGGGAACGATATAGGACAGGCCACCACCGGGACGTGGTTAAAGTTTCATGGGCCGCGGCTCATACAGCATTATACAGAGACCACCGAAAAATAGATCTATTTTCGGTGGCCTTGATTATACGCTGTAGCGGTTGTACAGAGAACTCGATTGCGCCGAAGAAACTTCGGCGCATTTTTAACTTTTATTTTTACAGTTCGGTAAAGGTTAATTTGAGAAACTTTTACGTTATCGGTTTTCATCGAATTTTGGGTATTTTCCTGGTCCTCCGTGTGTTAACTATATTCCAAAGAGACTTTTCATTGTTGTTATTTGTAACAGATTGCGATGCATATTCAATATTACGGTTGTTTTTCAAATCGTTTAAACTACTAAGATAATTTTAGTTATTTTGTACTGACAGTTGGTGACTAAATTTCAAAGGTCTGGGTGATAAAACTGAGGGAAAATTTGGCAACACGAAATCAGAACCAAAAGAAAATTATAGGAAAACTCAGCTAAAGTTGAATATCACATATATGGTTGAAGTCAACATTCAGAAAATAAAGACTCCCTGAAAGATGCAGCAAATATAATCATATCGGTAAAGACGTCGCGATATATAGTCTTGACGAGACTTCTACTATTCTTTAGCATTCACATCTCTGACAAGAACATTCATTTTCATAATTTTTAATGAATGGAAGGAAGTTCAACTGGTTTTGGCATCGTGATACACTACCTCACAGACTTAGAACCACTGGCTCTAAGGGCCATAGACCCTGTAGGTAACAGATGTTCATTTTTGAGAGTTATATATATATATATATATATATATATATATATATATATATATATATATATATATACAGTATATATATATATATATGTACTGTATATATACTTAAGGCTGAGCGAACCACCACCATGATTTTGAAAACCAATATCTTGTTTTTCCTCTCACCATTTTTCCCCTTTATCAGGGGTTTTTGCTTCCCCCCGGACAGCTGCATAGGCTTTGAAATGATTCATAACAGCAAATAAACCCCTTCTCTGTCTTTGCTTTCACCCTATCTCTGATTCTCATCTGCAACACCAGCCCCTTTGCCCCTTTCCCAGAATATTTCAAAGTCTCTCACTTCGTTTGAGTCAGCAACCTTTGGAAAAGACTGATCTCTCTCTCTCTCTCTCTCTCTCTCTCTCTCTCTCTCTCTCTCTCTCTCTCTCTCTCTCTCTCTGTACACAAACGGGGCGGCCATATTTGTAGGTTCACATGAAGAATTACATGGACAAACTCCGCTGTTTACCAACACTTAACTGTATGTGAATGAAGAGAGAGAGAGAGAGAGAGAGAGAGAGAGAGAGAGAGAGAGAGAGAGAGAGAGAGGGAGTCTATTATAGGTATAGCTTTTTAAAAAAAATTTAACGTGTTACTTATCAATTCCACTTTCCCTCTGATATTTGTAAAGGAAATTCCTAAAACTATTTACCTTTGAACATTCTAACGACCACTTCTAGTTGAGTTCTCCATGTGGAACTTTGGTTTAGATAAAAGATTAATTTCCTCTGATAAAATAGTCTAATTATAGAAATCTTATAATGAATAAAAAAAAAAAGCCGAATGAAAGCCCTTGCTGCGAAGAAAATTAGATTGACATTTGGCCCCGAAAGATTAATCCTTTTAACTTTATGGAGGCCTGAATCTTTCAAGAGTACTCTCCAAAATGAGTTCCATTGATATTTCTATTAATATTTGTCCATTTAAATAACCGAGGTTGATTTTAGAGAGAATGGTATGATTGATGATGATTATATTTGTCGTTGGGATTAGTGAAAAGCTGGATAATTGAGCTAATTAAGTGAGAATATTTTTTATACACATTTTCCCCTCATACTTCAAATGATTTATTTCAGACTACGATGGCCATATTTTTTTCAGCGAAGCCAGGCAATTTATAAATCTGAATTAATCAGGCAATAAACATGACTGTTATTATAATGATTATATCGTCGGTCAATTATTTTGTCCTCGATACATTTCTAAACTAAGACTATGGCGAGCAATCACATTCTTTAAAGACAAGGATAAACCTTGACCCTTCTTTTGAGTATAAATAATAATATGTTGTTAAAATACGCTTTATTTTAAGTTTATTTTCAACACGTACCGAGATTTAAACTCGGGTGAAAGGTCTAATTTTATCCTCACACTTTTAAACCTTATGGACAGGTTGAGGTAAACTATCATTGAAATACAAATTTGAACATAATATCTGTGTTTCTGGAAACTGTAAACATTATGCTCATTACGCTCTCTCCGCTCTCTCTCTCTCTCTCTCTCTCTCTCTCTCTCTCTCTCTCTCTCTCTCTCTCTCTCTCTCTCTCTTCAGACATGACACTCGATATTCTGTGTATTCGAAAACCTTCTTAACATCAAAGCCATATCTATTTAATCTGGTTTGGCCCCAAGGGAGCAGCGAGGCCAACAATGAATGAGCTCTTGGGTTAATGTATTCCTAGAATCCCTAATGGTCTTATGTAGTCTTCTAAAAAGTCTTTGTTGGTTGGATGAGTCAAGAAGTCCACATCAGACCTCTTATCTCCTTAAAAATCTCACCACACTTACCTTACGACAAGAGGCAATGCTGGCATAAGGCCAAATTAATCTAGGCAATAAAGAAAACTATCTTTTCTCGCCTTAATTATGCCAATTCATTTATCATCTTGATTATGTATTTCTCCTTTTAAATATCCATTATCCCCACAATTTAAGGTTTTGAAAGGATGGAAAACTTCAAAAAGGCAACAAAAAAGTTCCTTTTTCAAGAACTGAGACCCCTCTCAGCCCGACTTTGAAGATTAAAAAATATACTACGTATTGACTTTTTTTGAACTCCAAAACTTTCTCAAAGCAACCCTCTGCGATCAAAAGAGTCTTTATGAGTTTCTTAATTTATAATTTTACCGATTTCTTTTGTCCCAAGAAATTTGGATTTAATCTCTTGAGAGGCTCTTTCATTTTTTCTCGACTTTTCTCATTTTATATTTATTTCATGCAACATTTATAAGTAAAAGCGTGAGAGATTATTTGATAGTTATACAGAAAACGTTGATACTTACCTGCAAATTACGTCATAATTATTATCTTGATAAGGCATATGGCCATAGGAATGCCCTATAATTTATACTATTTAATTTTATCACAGTTTTGCAACACACCATTCTGGTTTCATTATGATAATTATTGATATCATCATTATTATAACAAATACTGGACAAAACGATTTCCTGTAGATTTTCTTTTACTTTATCCCGTAATTTTACAAAGCCGAATCGAATTTAGATAATGAAACTGATGAAATACTACGACAAGACGAAACACTTTGGATGAGAAAACAACAATGAAAAAAACGCAGTTAAATATGAGAGAAGCATTACGTGGATTACTTGCTAAAGGTTAAAGTGAAGGCGAAGCATGTCAGAACAATTACATCCCCGAGTACGCTGTTATAAGCTTCCCGGTTATTTTGGGAAATGAGGGGTTGGGGGTGGGGGCTGGGTGGGGAATGGGGAGGGGAGAGGTGACAGGGGAGGGGGTGGAGACATGAAGCGAGATCATGCTTGGGGAAAAATATCGCCATGACTAAAGGAGATGTTTTTCTTCGTGCTTAAGATTTTTGTCTTTTTCCTGCAACGTGGAAAATGCTCTAGCAGCAGGAGGAGATATTTTGTTTAATTATACACATATGTGCGTGTGTATGAGTGCTGTTGTGTTCGCGTATACACACACACATAGATATATATTTATATATATACTTATATATATATATATATATATATATATATATATATATATATATATATATATATATATTATATATACATATAAATATATATATATATATATATATATATATATATATATATATATATATATATATATACATATATATATGCATATATATATACACAAATATATATTCATATATATATATACATATATATATAATATATATGTATATATACATATATATGTATTATATGTACATATATATATTACATGCAAATATATATGTACATATATATTATATATAATTATATATTTGCATATATATATATATATATATATATATATATATAGAGAGAGAGAGAGAGAGAGAGAGAGAGAGAGAGAGAGAGAGAGAGAGAGAGAGCTTCCCTTTATCATAAAGATGTAAAACAAACCCCAAGGGAACAAGAAAGCCAGGGGAAGAGTCTGAAGATATATGAATTTCCAAAATTTGTTCTGTTGATTGATGCTTCCAAGTTATAATAAAACAACAATAAACCTCACAATAGATATTAGTGTGTTTTTTGTGTGGTGAGTTTCTTTTGTGATATTCGCAGCTGCTGGATTTTTTTATAAAAAATTTTTTTCATCATTTCCTTCAGTGAGGTAAAGAGTGGCTATTAAAGGGAAGTGAATACTGAAGGTCATTCTAGTTTTCTGTAAATGAAAACTATTGTGCCGGCTTTGTTTGTCCGTCCACACTTTTTTCCTGTCCGCACTATTTTTGTCTGTCCTCAGATCTTAAAAACCACTGAGGCTAGAGGGCTGCAAATGGTATGTTGATCATCCACCCTCCAATCATCAAACCTTACAAATTACAGCCCTCTAGCCTCAGTAGTTTTTATTTTATTTAGGGTTAAAGTTAGCCGTAATCGTGCTTCTGGCAACAATATAGGATAGGCCACCACTGGGCAATGGGTTAAAGTTTCATGGGCCACGGCTCATACAGCATTATACCGAGACCACCGAAAAATAGATATATGTTCGGTGGCATTGATTACATGCTTTAGCGGCTGTACAGAAAACTCGATTGCGCCGAAGAAACTTCGGTGTATTTTGTACTTGTTTTCTGTTTCAATACCAATATCTATTCGAGCCTTCCCTGTACATAAAAATAATGCAGTTTCTTATGTTTTCGTATTTTCAGTCATCATCAAAAAGTATCTGTATGATTTAAGGTGAAATGTTACGCAATAAAGAGTAACAGTAATGAAGAACAACGATAACACGCGCAATGTTCCATAAACAAGAACTGCAATATATAAGCATAATATTCAATCTTTTAGTCTCCATACAAGGTGACATGCACTGCCTAGAGCATACCAACATCTTGCAGTAATTTGAAGCTGAAACGCGACATAAATTGCAGGAAACGCTTAGCGAGAGAAAGGAGCTCTCGCAATAATTCCTTGCGAGCAAAACTAATTAGAGAGGCGATATAAATCTATGAAGCGAGTTTCTAAGATGTACAGCTACGGAGGAGCGTTGGTTACCCCGGAAAAAAAAAATATTGCATTAAGACGTCATACCATGCAAACGAAATAGCTCTCTGCAACAAGTTTTCTCTTATTTTTATCTGCCAAAAAAAGGGGTTTGCAGGAAAAGGCGAATTATTAATTGAGAAGAATGTGAAGAATTTTTTTTTTTATTTCTAAGGTGGGAATAAAGGAAGCTTGAAATTGATAATTCCTATAGAGGGATGAGGAAGGGTTGCACGGTAGGGTTTATTTCGTGTATATCAAGTGTAGTTGAATTAAAGCTACCTACGGTGTATCATTCCTCTTAAATCGAAATTTTACATCCACTTATTTGTGTTTATTCTATTTTTCAAACCGTCAGTGTTCCAGCTTCTTTTTCCGTATATGCGGGATTATGATATGCACAAAACTTTGCTTAGTAAGTGTTTTTTAGATAAGATATTCTTTGGATGATTTTAGAGTCGAATATCGCACAGTCAAGAGTGAATAAAAAGAAAAAGTAAAGGGTTCTGATGTTTTTTTGTGTGTCTGTCTGTTAACGAGCGCTGTCCATTTTCAGAGTTTCCAAACCCAGTTAGAAGGGTAGACTTGCGCAGTTTAGAAAAGATACAAAATAAAATAGTTTATTGTGTTTTTTACAACAATGAATACATCTACACATTCTCAAGCGCACTTATAAACTTGCTTAGCTAGCCTTGCCTATGCACCGGTAAATAGCATCTACTCCTGACCGTCTGATCCAAGCTAACTTATATTTTTTGGAAAAATAAGAAAAATTGATAGTTTTGTGTATACCGTATTTGTAAGTCACTAATTAAATTGTAATTGCCAGCCAGAGGGATAGTTGCCCGAACACAGACAATATTTTAGAATTCAGATTGTTATGGGGGTATCTGTAGACTGGGTCTTCAATGAACAGTTTTGAGGCCTTCATTCATTGAACTTAAATGCTTTCTCAGTACTTACTATAATACTTTTCAAACCAAACTTTTTTTCAATGCATTTAAAATTCTTCGTGTTTGCGTTTCTTTTCAAATTAACGTTTTTTTTTTAGTAGTTTTCGAATTAGTTCAAATTCATATGGATATTACACTTGACCCAAATCGTTGCAAAGATTTCATTTCGCTTGAAAACCGATTCTCATTTGGTACAGTTCCAGACTAATGCGTGTGATTGAACGGGAGGCCCATGGAGCTGTTCGCCCTTAACCCCCTTAAAGTAGCACTGCAAATGAATTTAGAGATATTTCAGGGAAATATCAGGGACGAAAAGGAAAAGGGCATCTGGGATAAAATGTGAAATATCAGGGATAAAATGAGAAATATCAAGGATAAAATGAGAAATATCAGGGATGAAATGTGAAATATCTGGGATAAAATGTGAAATATCAGGGATACGAGAAATATCAGGGATAAAATATGAAATATCAGGGATGAAATGAGAAATATCAGGGATAACTGGAGGAATATTGATTAGTAAGAGAATTCTCTAGGAAATTGCAAAAATGATAATGAAGTTTTGGGGGAATATCGAGGAAAAAGGAAAGAAACATCCGGGGTTTCCGAGAAACATCAGGAATAAGGGTAGAAATGCTGAGGATGATGAGAAATATGTAGGGAAGACGAGAAATATCAGTGACATTTCTGGGAAATATCGGTGGAAAATGAGGAAATATTAGGGTCGAACGGATTATTATTAGAGACAAAGGGAAATGTGTAGGGGAAGGAGGAGAAATATCAGACATTTCTGGGGAATATCAGCGGAAAAAAGGAAATATTGAGGATGAAAGGAAAAATATGGGATATGAAAAGAATAATATTAGGGATAAGGAGAAATATCTAAGGAAGAGGCTCAATATTAATGGCATTCAAGGGAAATATCGAAGGAAAGGTTGGAAATATCGGGGGGTTGAACAGAAATATCGGGAGTAAAATGATAAATATGCTGGGGAAAATTTAAAATATTGGGATAAGGAGAAATATCAGTAACATTTCAGGGATACATCATAGGAGATTGTGGAAATATCGGGAATGAAATGAGAAATATCGGGGTTAAAAAGAAAAATACTGAGGATAAGGAGAAATATTTGAGGAAGTGGAGATAAATCAGTCATATAATTTCCCTCACTCTAAGAAGAAATTCTCTTTCAAAATCGAGCAACCGGCTCTGTTCTATCCTGCCGCAGGGACGACAGTTGTTGCATAATTAGCAGTATCAAGGAAAAGTGTAGTGATTCTCAGCTGGGCATAAAATAAAAAAAAAATCAATATAAAAAGTTCTTTGCAGGCGTAACAAAGTACAAGCACCATCAAGCTTAAGAAAATGCAAGTTTGCACACTCAAAGAAAATGGGCATTAAAACTACACACTCAAAGAAAACGGAAATTAAAACTACACACCCAAAGAAAACGTGAATTAAGACTACACACCCAAAGAAAACGTGAATTAAAACTGCACACCAAAAGAAAACAGGAATTAAAACTGCACACCCAAAGAGAACGTGAATTAAAACTGCACACCCAAAGAAAACGTGAATTAAAACTGCACACCCTAAGAAAATGGCCATTAAAACTGCACACTCAAAGGAAACGGAAATTAAAACTACACACCCAAAGAAAACGGGAATTAAGACCGCACACCCAAAGAAAACGCGAATTAAAACTGCACAACCAAGACCTGAGAAACTGCATGATAAAAACCCAAATCAAAAATAGTTTAACTTTTATCTCTTAGCAGAGATATCCTTTTTCTTGGGGGCACTGTAGCTCTTAATACGAGCTGTGCTTTTGTTTCCTCCGAAGGGTAATTAGTGGGAGTTCTAATGGCTTTCCCTTCGTAATTGGGGATTCAGAAGCACAGCAGCGGCAAATTAAGGGCGGCAACATATTTCCCGTATGAGAAGTGAAGATCTTTGTAATTATACTTCAGTGATAGTTATAATTATAGTTATAGCATAGTACAGTATAGTCTTCTATACTATAGCATAGTATTTTCGTTTCCCATTTTTGTGGTGCAAAGTCTGGCAATGTTGTTAAAATGTTTTGCAGGGAGAAATAATTATAGTATAGTATAGTATAGTATAGTATAGTATAGTATAGTATAGTATAGTATAGTATAGTATACTACAGTCTGCTGTAGTGCAGTATACCATTCTTGTAGCGAAAATTCTGACGATATTGCTGCCAAGTTTTGCAAGAAGTAAGAAGGTCTTTCTCACGCGTTGCGCTCTTCTTTTGTTTCCAAGTTGAATATTGCATTGACTGGGTTGTATTTTCCCACATTTTTGGAATTAATCATATAGAGATGTAGGCGTAAGATATAAGCAGATGCACTCACGCACGCACACACACATATGTAACATATAATATATATATATATATATATATATATATATATATATATATATATATATATATATATATACATACATACATACAGTATGTGTGTGTATGTGTCAACACGCATAAAACATTAGATGACATTTATGTATTATTCTACACAATTATATAAATCCTGAACCCACACACACATACACACACACGGCTCACAAATTACCGGAAGAAATCTTTGGGCAATCAGAAACAAACGCGATTCCGAGTGAGGACGTGAAGGGTCGAGGACACTCTCTCTCTCTATCTCTCTCCTCTCCTGCGTGAGATTCTCTCTCTCTCGATGGAGAAAAATGGTCAGAACTCGCCCATAAATTCTCAGAACGACTGAAAAACGTTGGTATGAAGTCATCTTTTATTTTCCCTTCGCAACGCTTCCGCGAATTCTGCATCAACGACTTCCTCCTCCTCCTCCTCCTCCTCCTCCTCCTCCTCCTCCTCCTCCTCCTCCTCCTCCTCCTCCTCCTCCTCCTCCTCCTCCTCTTCTTCTGTTCGAAGTTCGAAGCGTTGAAAGTTCGGCGCTCTGTTATTTATTGCTCATCCGAGTGCCCCAGGTATCTAAATCCACTTACTCCCTGTCAGGAGTATTTTTTTAGAAATGATAAAGGGTAACGCTGAGCTGGGCCTAATTCAATGCATAGGGTCCTCGAATCAGTTGTGAGCAATATATATATATATATATATATATATATATATATATATATATATATATATATATATATATATATATATATATATATATATATATATATATATATATATATATATATATATACATATATATATATATATATATATATATATATATATATATATATATATACATATATATATATATATATATATATATATATATATATATATATATATATATATATATATATATATATATTTGTAATTTTAGGTAAACTCATATGCTAACACACACACACAAACACTTGTATATACGGTACTATATACCGGGTGTTTCGAAATTAGAGCTCCCCCTCCTCAGAACAAATAGAAAGTTATGAAGTTTTCTCCTATAGCCTATCTCCAAGTACATTATTTTAAGTTTCTATTAAGCTATTTTTCGTTTGACATTTCTTGTATTTTCAGACTGAGTGACGGAGTTAAATACAGCCAAAGCTAACGACTCGGAGGAACTCAGATAGATTGACCGAATCCGGGCTATAACCTTCAGAGAGACCAGGAATGCTGGCGCATCCTTCATTTCATGTTCCTGGATAGCTAAATACATTAAAAGAGATGAATCCTTTGTTAAAATAAACTGGAACAAAAATCCATATGACTGTCATCACCAAAAGAGTGAGAATCTTGGAAGGCCTGAAGTCCTTTCTCAGGAGTCAAAAGACATCATAGCTGAGGCCAAGAAAGTCTTTATGTAAATTGGCGCTTGAACTAGAAACAAAAAGGGGAAAGAAGAGAAGTTATAGTGCTGTATATCATGAGTTGAAAAAATCTGGTATCAAGCCATTTCATGTTATCAGCAAGCCCAACATAACTCAGCAACAGAGAGAAGACTGTGCATGTTTTATGGTTCATTTCTTAAAGACTGGGATGAAGCTGACTTTCTCCATGTTGCTGTATCAGATGAATTCTTCATTTGCACAGTCAGGAAGCCAAATCATAAAAATGACATCATTTAGGCTGCAAAGTTGGATGATATCAGCGATGACGTGCGCTATCGCCAAGTTGTGAAATTTTCTGAATGTTTGGGAATTTTTCTCTGTTTCACAGCCAAACGGTTAATGTGAATCATCAAAGAAAAAGGACAGTCATGGAATGGCGAATACTTCAGAGAAACTGTGCTTGCTGGTGGAGTATTTCCTTTCCTCAAAGATCCTGAAAATGTGTTATCTGTTGAAGAAGTCACATTTTTGCATGATAAGGCACCATGTTTCAAGGCTCTTCAGACACAGGAGCTTCTTTGAAACAGTGTTATCGATTTCTTCTCGTCAAGTGAATTTCCAGGTAGCTCCCCTGACCTTAATGTGTGTGAAAACATTGATAGTATCTTAAAGGATCGTGTTGAAGCGCGCACAGTGAACTATGATAGTATACCAAGCCTCGACGACCTGCGAAGAGAGGTGGCCGAAGTGCACAGGGAAATGGAGTTCGAGTCTCAGTTTTTTTTTGCAATTTGCTGAAATCATACCCCTCAAGAATGCAGGCTGTGGTACAGGCAGATGGAGGCCACACAAAATATTAAATACTCAGAGAGAAACTTAAATAAATACATGTTCTGGATTACTTTTGTTTTTGTCCATATCAATTTTAGTTTATGCTGTAGAGGTGGGGCGGGGGGCACTCTAATTTTGAAACACCCTGTACATACATACAAGCATACATACATACATATATATATATATATATATATATATATATATATATATATATATATATATATACTTATATACAGTATATATATATATTATATATATACACATATATATATGTGTGTGTGTTTATGTATTATTTGGTAAACAGCTGAACATTTCTGGCGCACCCTTCCGCAAAATTATAATAAAAATATGAGTGGGTTGAGTAGCAGAAAAATTTACATTATCAGTTTCATTTCAGCTCTTTGAAAATAAAGCCGTGATGTCATTGCTGACCGGTTAAAGGTGACTGCATAAACGACAATTTTACCTTCTAAATATAAACATATAAAATAACGATTAATTCGAGCGTGACCTGGAACTCTAACGCGTTTTGTTCTTGTTAAAACACTGAAATGAGTGCATAAGCGTTCAAGCAATGGTAGGTTTCAGTAAACCGCCATTAGAATGTCTAAGAGCAGAGTCTTAACAGTTCTTCGCATATTATTCTTAACATTTTGTGAATCATCTAATACAACTGAAAAAGGAGAGAGAGAGAGAGAGAGAGAGAGAGAGAGAGAGAGAGAGAGAGAGAGAGAGAGAGAGAGAGAGAGAGAGAGAGAGAGAGAGAGGGTGGACCTCAAGAAAGAAGGAATTACAAATTTAAAAGAACTAAAGTGATGACTCAATAAAATGTGATAAGAGTGCACAAAAAAACGAGTAATTCTGTGAAGAACAACAACGATACTGAGAGAGAGAGAGAGAGAGAGAGAGAGAGAGAGAGAGAGAGAGAGAGAGAGAGAGAGAGAGAGAGAGACTGAAAGGGGGCTAACGCAAGAAAGAAGAAATTACAGATTTAGAAGAATTAAAGTGATGAATCAATAAAATGTGATACGAGTGCATAAAAGGACTAATTTTGTGAAGAACAACAACGATACTGAGAGAGAGACAGGGGAGGGAAGGGGTGGTAACGCAAGAAAGAAGGAATTATAGATTTAAAAGAATTAAAGTGATGAATCAATA
>NC_089758.1:25051733-25054233 GCF_040412425.1 Macrobrachium rosenbergii
AGACGGGCGCAACACTCGAAATACGGAGGGGGTGGGGCTGGATAAGAGTGGGGGTGTTTGGGGCAGGAGTGGGGAGTTATAATTAGTAGGCTCTGTATACAACCAGCTACGCTTGGAAAGTACTCATCAGCGGGATCAAAGAAAGCAAGCTGCCCGAGAGATAATGTTATTCCCAAATCGAATGAGATTTGGTTAGGTGGGTGAATGGAGTGGGTCGAAAAGGGGGTGAGGTCGAAAAGGGGTGGGTCAAAAACAGAGTAGGGGTCGAAAAGGGGTGGGTTCGAAAAGGGGGTGGGGTCGTAAAGGGTGTGTGAGAAGATAAGGGGGTGAGGTCGAAAAGAGGGTGGGGTTTAGTTGAGGGTGAGGTCGAAAAGGGGGCGGGGTCTAAAAGGGTGTAGGGTCTAAAAGGGGTGTGGGGTCTAAAAAGGGAGTAGGATCTAAAAGGAGGTGGGGTCGACGATGGGGTAGTGTCTTTAATGGGGAGGGGTCGAAAAAGGGGTGGGGTCGACTATGGTGCAGAGTGTTTAATGGAGTGGGGTCGCAAAGGGGGTGGGGTCGAAAAGGGTGGGGTCGAAAAGGGGGTAGGGTCTGAAAGGGGTGTGGGGTCTAAAAAGGGGGTAGGATCTAAAAGGAGGTGGGGTCGACGATGGGGTATTTCTTAAATGGGGTGGGGTCGAAAAAGGGTTGGGATCGACTATGGTGTAGAGTGTTTAATGGAGTGGTGTCGAAAAGGGGGTGGGGTCGACTATGGTGTAGAGTGTTTAATGGAGTGGGGTCGAAAAAGAGGTGGGGTCGACTATGGTGTGGAGTGTTTAATGGAGTGGGATCGAAAAAGGGGTGGGGTCGACTATGGTGTGGAGTGCTTAATGGAATAGGGTCGAAAAGGGGGTTGGGTCGACTATGGTGTAGAGTGTTTAATGGAGTGGGATCGAAAAGGGTTGGGGTCGACTATGGTGTTGAGTGTTTAATGGAATGGGGTCGAAAAGGGGGTTGGGTCGACTATGGTGTAGAGTGTTTAATGGGGTTGGGTCGAAAAAGGGGTGGGGTCGACTATGGTGTAGAGTGTTTAATGGAGTGGGGTCGAAAAGAGGGTTGGGGTCGACTATGGTGTGGAGTGTTTAATGGAGTGGGGTCGAAAAAGGGGTGGGGTCGACTATGGTGTAGAGTGTTTAATGGAGTGGGGTCGAAAAAGGGGTGTGGTCGACTATGGTGTAGAGTGTTTAATGGAGTGGGGTCGAAAAAGGGGTGGGGTCGACTGTGGTGTAGAGTGTTTAATGGAGTAGGGTCGGAAAGGGGATGGGGTCGACTGGTGTGGAGTGTTTAATGGAGTGGGGTCGAAAAAGGGGGTGGGGTCGACTATGGTGTGGAGACTGTAATGGAGTGGGGTCGACCATGTTGTGGAGACTGTAATGGAGTGGGATCGAAAAGGGCGTGGGGTCGACGAGGGGCATGGTCGAAAATAGGGTGGTGTCGAAAAGGTGGGGGGGGGTTTCTAGGGACGGAGGGGAAATGGACTGGAGTCCGCACATGAAAGGAAGAGAGGACTCGTGAGGGGAGCAGACTGCTTTGAACAGACATAAAAGAGCATGGGATAAAGGACGGCCGTAAACACAGTAACGAAAGTAAAACATTGGTAGATGAAAGTTCAGCTGTTTAAGTGTTCTGTAAAAGAAAACTATTGAGAAGGCTATTTGTCTGTCCGTCCGCCCTCAGATCTGAAAAACTACTGAGGCTAGAGGGCTGCAAATTGGCATGTTGATCATCCAACTTCCAATCATCAGACATACCAAACTGCAGCCCTCTAGCCTCAGTAGTTTTTTATTTTGTTTAAGGTTAAACTTAGCCATAATCGTGCTTCTGGCAACGATATAGAATAGGCCACCACCGGGCCGTGGTTAAAGTTTCGTGGGCGGCGGCTCATTCAGCATTGTACCGAGACCACCGAAAGATAGATCTGTTTTCGGTGGCCTTGATTATACGCTGTAGCGGCTGTACAAAAGTCTCGATTGCGCCGAAGAAACTCCGGCTCATTTTCCACATGTTAAAATCAGAAACAAAAAACAAAAACAAACAAAAAAAACACTGAGTGATACTACGTACAAAGGTAGAGACAAGACGCTAAAGACTGTAAGAAAGCATCTTGCCGGGACACCACCTTTAGTGGTTGAAACAGCGCCTAGCTTTTGTTTTCAAAGACCCTCCCGATCTGCGCGCGAAGTGGACGTGACGTGTCTTCGGCGCTCTCGAGGGTAACGTGAAATTCCGGGGGAAACGAAAGGCAAGTTTATTTTGGAAAGCCCATTTTAATTCTTCCAGCAAAGTCTTTTTTCCCTTAGTTCCTCCCAGGTGCCGCTTAACTCAAGCGGTTAGCGTCTTGCATCTCAAGAAGTCGGTTGTTTATTGTAAAGTTCTCGGTTAAAGTTATTGACTTATCACTGGTAAACTGGTTGGTTTATTTCCCAGTCAAATCGTAATTTTTTTTTATTGATTTTGACTGAGT
>NC_089758.1:25059233-25074233 GCF_040412425.1 Macrobrachium rosenbergii
ATGAAGTTATTAATGGAACATTGGCTTAAAGTTAATGAAGCTTTGAGGATTATTACAGATGAATAAAGAGGAGTGAAGCAGAGAGTAATCAGATGATTATGAAACATGTTTTTGAGAGGAAGGTAGACTGTAATTATACGGATACAAATTCCTCCAGGTGGTCATTGTGTGTACACATGCTTTTTCCATATATATTTTATTTCGGACCTTCAGTTGTTTTTGCCGTATGACTCAGACAAACAAAGTTAACTTACTGATTTCACATAAGCAACTACACAGCATCTTGAATAATAGAAAAAAAGTAAGAACATTATTTACAAAAATAATTAGTCATTAGTGAGCAACAACGTAATGTCTTTTGAACAAAAGCATACAAGTTTTGTTATACACAAGACAGAATAACTGAAGTCCTCATGGAGAGTAAAATCCTATCTTGTAATGAACCAAAACCCTCCAGTTAATCAAATTTACCAATGATCGTCGCTTTTGTACCTTTCATAATATTGTATTTCTTTCTTCATATACTTCTACATGAGCAAAAATGCAAATAGATATCGTACTGCGTACGTATGATGCATGTGCTTGTTGTTAAAGAAATATATACTCATATATATATATATATATATATATATATATATATATATATATATATATATATATATATATATATATATATATATATATATATATTATATATATATATATATATATATATATATATATATATATATATATATGTATATATATGTATGTATATGTATATATATAGATAGATAAATATGTGTGTGTGTGTGTGTGTGGGGTAGGGAAGTCTACATAAATCAGTCATAATAAAGTAACAATTACTGAAAGTGTTTGTAAAAACGAAAAGAAGGAATGGGTTTTACTGACAAAGAAGCTAAGTGAATATTCCTTCAATCGACCTGAAATGCCTCATGAAAAAGGAAATGTAATTCTCATTTCTCTCGACTTCCTTTCTACCACCTGCTTTTCCTCCTCCTCCTCCTCCTCCTCCTCCTCCTCCTCCTCCTCCTCCTATCCCTAACTCCTACCCCTACATTTCCTATTCCCCTTCCCTTTCTCAACAAGACAAGAGAAACATGGTACCCTTGAAGTGGGACATAATTAATAGGTTCTGCTTTCATTGATGAAAGCAGCCGCCATATTCTTAAGGGGAACTCGTAATTAGTCAACTCTAAAGTCGCCACCACTTTCACGAGGCCATTCGTAATTGGTAGAATCTAAATGAAATCCGGCACGTTCACGAGGGAGTTCGTAACTGGTAGGTTTTCAGCCAAAGTCGCTGCGTTTTCAAGAGAATTCACACCTGACATTTTTCCTCCTTAAAAATTTTATGAGGGCATTCGTAAACAAGTAAAAAATGCGCCGAAGTTTCTTCGCCGCAATCGAGTTTTCTGTACAGCGCATAATCAGGGCCAGCGAAAACAGACCTATCTTTCGGTGGTCTCGGTATGATGCTGCATGAGCCGCGGCCGATGAAACTTTAACCACGGCCCGGTGGTGGCCTATCATATATCGTTGCCAGAAGCACTATTATAGCTAACTTTAACCTTAAATAAAATAAAAACTAAGAAGCCTAGAGGGCTGCAATTTGGTATGTTTGATGATTGGAGGGTAGATGATCAACATACCAATTTGCTGCCCCCTAGCCTCAGTAGTTTTTAAGATCTGAGGGCGGACAGAAAAAAGTGCGGACGGACAGACACAGCCGGCACAATAGCTTTCTTTTCGGAACACTAAAATTATTTTCCAAATAGGGTACGTTCTCTGGGGTATTCGTAAACAGCAGGATGTGAAAGAAGGCCGTCACGTTCACAAGGGTAGCCGTAAATAATACTTACGCATAACAGCCGATTTGTTCGCAAGGGAATTCGTATCTAGTGATATCGGAATGAAAGACAACACTTTCACAAGGGTACTCACAACTGGTATCAAAGGAAATCATCCAAAAGCTGTCGATGGAAAAAGTACTGATTACTTTTGAAGGGAACAAACCTTAATGATCAAACCGAAAAGTATTCTAGGAAAAATATTAAATAAATATAAGAGGGAAAGGAAAACATCAGTAGATAAAAAAAAAAAAAAAGTGATCCGCGTTACACATCTGAAAAAAATAACTTTTGGGATATTATGAAGCGTATATTTACATGAGCCTTCCCTCCATTCTTTTCTGGGTAATATTACATCTCCCCATTCCCTTCATTAATCAAGAAAATCATTAAATATCATCATAATGGCTTATAATGAATGGACCTGCTTATAGCGTCAAGTCTCCAAGAACTGTTATTTGTTAATGACTTGGAAAGTGTGTTAGAGATGCCTCTACTCCGGTCCATGCTGAGTGGTGCTTCGCTTACCTCCCGTTTGCTAGGTCCTTGCATTGCTCCCAGTGGATGGCACATAATCCGTTTCATAAAATGCTTTGGAAGAGAGAGAGAGAGAGAGAGAGAGAGAGAGAGAGAGAGAGAGAGAGAGAGAGAGAGAGAGAGAGAGATATAGTTATCTGATTCATACTTAATCACAAAGACAGCGAAGTCATTGTTAATATTCCTATATAAATGTTATTAGAAAGCGTGTAAATATTATTACTTTAAATGGTACCTGTTATTCCAGGAAGCACAGATTCACTTTCAATATTCAGATTTAACTTTCTAGGAAATATTCTAATAATAATAATAATAATAATAATAATAATAATAATAATAATAATAATAATAATAATAATAATAATAATAACATGTAGTGTTGAATGTTATTGCTGCATCAGCTGCATTCAGCTCTATATAAACTGAATGCAGTTCATGCTGCAATACCATTCAACACTACATATTTAAAAGAGGATCTACTACTATATAATAATAATAATAATAATAATAATAATAATAATAATAATAATAATAATAATAATAATAATAATAATAATAAATCCCAGTATTCAAATAATGGAAGGTGACCTCAGGTCAAACATGCAAGAGTTCAACCAGCATATGTCCGACCAATTTGTCAGTGGATACTCATTCACCCAACAATAATATCACCTATTCTGAACCCGCGCTGGCATATGGCCAGTATAATCTAAACAACGCCTCCCCCCGAAGAACGCGTCCATTGCAAGCGCCACAGGTTCCAGAATCGCATTAACTCCCAAACAATCGCCTTCGGCAGTCGGACCAGAAGAGGATTTCATTGCGTAGCCATAACTTCCCGGCCTCGGCTCCCAGTCTCCAGCCGGTATAACTGCATGCCATTCGCATCCCATTCCAGACGTCATTTCGCCGCTGGGAAGTTTACATAAACTCGGTTTCCAGTTCGGGAGAAACTTGCCCCTGGAACTCATCACAGTCAGCCACGTCGTGAAGACTTTACAATGGCCCTCGATATCACGGTTTCGCGGAATATTAACTCGATTTCGTTCCACTTTTACCTTCGGGGAATTTCGACGATTTGTTTTGCTCGGCGGCTTTGTGGTTATCGGGTATGTTAGCTGGGCGGGGTCCAGATGTCCAAACCAGGCCTCCTTTTCTTCTTTCGCTGTGCGTCAGGGCAAGGTCTCGTAGCATGAAGCCAGGTTACTATACGCCACCCTTTTTCGGTTAGTCCCTTCCTCTATTCTTGCAATGAGATATTCCTTCCCACTCTTTTGTAACAGCTACCGATATTCCTGAGTGATATTCCACGTTGTTCGTAGGCAGATTCATTGATAGGAGCTGAAATTGAAGCCAATAAATAGGCATTATCTTCAATTCTGTGTCAGTCGAAAGAGCGAACGATGCCACTTCTGTTTGGCAGGTGTTAATGTTTACCTAACCGCAGATATTTTTGCCAAGTACATTTGAATAAGAATAGCGAATTAGAATGCGAGTCTTTTAGTCCGCATTCTGCAGCAGTAGAGAAGATACGATTTTAATGATGAAATGGAGTTGTTTAATGTGTGTGTGTGTGTGTGCGTGTGTGTGTGCACTCGCCCGTCCTTGGGTAAACAGCAGAAGCAGATGCAAAGATGTGCTTTCCCCAGTCTGTGCTGGTTTTCCTCAGTCTCCAGCCCTTAATACAAAACGGAGCAAGCCCATCTTACGTATTACTGTAAAACTAAGGGCAGAGTTTTACCGATTCTCCATCATAACTGGATGATGTTGCCTCATTAAGCAGGCTACGAAATCACTCAAGTGATGAGAATAACAAATGAGGGATCGTCTGGAGCAGATGATGCCTCAAGTGGGCCGATTACCTTCAGTACCCACAGGAGAGAGAGAGAGAGAGAGAGAGAGAGAGAGAGAGAGAGTATTTGTCGGTTAATAAAGAAAAATATATCTAATCTTCATTTACATACCTTCAGTACCCACAGTAGAAGCGAAGAGAGAGAGAGAGAGAGAGAGAGAGACAGACAGACAGACAGACAGACAGACAGAGACAGAGAGAGGAAAGCATTTTCCGATAATAAAGAAAGAAATATTTCTAATCTTCATTTGCACAGATTTATTTCAAAGTCATCTGATACCTGATATGCATTAACTTTGTAATGGCTGAAAATCCCTAACACCTGTCTATATTAATAGATGAGAGATCATTTATGCTAATAGATAAAAACTAATTTACTCCAAAAAATAAAAACTCATTTATTCACAAACTAAATTCTGTTTTCTTGACATTTTAACGAAAATCATTTCATAAGAAAGCGTACCGTTTATGACCAACAGCAGAATTTGTTAAGCATTTAGCAGAAATAAGCAGTTGATGCAACTTTTTTGAGGAGATTGAACATTTAGATAAATTTAGATACATACACAATTGATACACAAAATAACGTTTGAGGAAAATGAACTGCACATAATAGACTATCTTATTTTATTAATTACATTTCCACTTTATCTTTTTGTTTACGTATTCATTTTTTGCGATGGCGAACTAAGAAGAACTTTAGAAATTTGTCGAGATATGACTGGTGGAGATGAAACACCGCCAGTTAAAAGTATCAGAAAAATGTACACAATGCTGGAATTGTTCTCTGTGCTGGGATCGTTCTCTGCGAAACGTCAACATCATTGTTTATTAAGACCCCAAATGTGATTGAACGACTCTCTTTCTCTTATGTGATTATTCATATTGTTTGTAGTTTTATTGTTGTCACTTTTTCATTCGTATTGTACTTTACTTTTCTCCGCTTTCTTTACATTCTTGTTCACACAAGGGTATTTTGTAAGGTCCAATACATTCTTCAAAAATTATTTATAACATATATATATATATATATATATATATATATATATATATATATATATATATATATATATATATATATTTCCCAGGAAAGGAAACACAGAATTCCACAGATCCCCGTCAGAAAGAAATGCTTGATGCCACGGCTTAAAGAGAGTCTGTCTCGCGGGGGAGCGGAGGGAATGTCCTGAACTTTCACCATCTTGAACTTATCTCCTTCAAATGAAACGAAAAGCTCCCGGAGGGGAGATGAGACTGACTCCTCCTCCTCCTCCTCCTCCTCCTCCTCTTCCCCTTCATCTCCCTTTTCCTCCTCCTCCTCCTTACTCTCCTCCTCCTACTCCTCATCATCCTCCTCATCCTCTCCTCTCCTCCTCCTTCCCCTCCTCCTCCTCCTCCTCCATCTCCTGCTCCTCCTGCTCCTGCTCCTGCTCTTCCTCCTCCTCCTCTTCCTCCTACTTCTCATCATCCTCCTCATCCTCTCCTCTCCTCCTCCTTCCCCTCCTCCTCCTCCTCCATCTCCTGATCCTCCTGCTCCTGCTCCTCCTGCTCCTCCTCTTCCTCCTCCTCCTCCTCTTGCTCTTCTTCTCCTCCTCCTCCTCCTACTCCTCCTCCTTCTCATCTTCCTCCTCCTCCTCTCCTCTCTTCCTCCTTCTCCTCCCCCTCTCCTCTATTCTCCTCTCCTTCGTATTTCCTCCGCCTCCATCTCATCTTCCTCTTCCTCCTCTCCTCTCCTCCTCCTCCTCCTCCTCATCCACCGCCTCCTCCTCCTCTCGTCTCCTCCTCGTCATCTTCCTCTCCTTCATATTTCCTCCTCCGGGCGAAGGGAATAAGGAACGTAAATAATACTCAGCTTTGATTTCACTTATTGAATTTGTCTTGCCTTGAGCCCCGGCGCCGTAAGTGAGTTCAAGGGGATTTTTCATTGCTGCCTTGGGAGGAATTTCCGGAATTAGGAAGGGATACAGTGTTCCGCCTGCTTGGTATGTATGTATGTATATATGTACGTATGCATATATACAATATATATATATATATATATATATATATATAAAATATGTTTATATATAAATGTGTTTATGCACACATATACATACACACACACGCACGCACACATATTTGTATACAAATAATACACTCGTGTTTTGTTTACTCTAGTAAGGTTTTTTCTAAATAAATACATGCATACACACACACACATACACATCCATATACATATATATGTATATATATATATATATATATATATATATATATATATATATATATATATATATATATATATATATATGAGTATGTGTGTATGTTTGTGTATAGTGACAGTAATAGCGAGCAACAGTGAAGAGATATTTAAAGCTCACAGGCGCACATTGCCTGAAATGCAATTATTACGCCACGCTGTTATATCAATTATTATCGGTTTTCCTTTCTCCTCTCCAGCGTTGTTAGCCATCCCGCCTCTCAAACGGAATCGTATATACGATGACGCAAATGCTCTGGCGAAATTGGTTGCATTTAGAATACATATATATATACATATATATATATATATATATATATATATATATATATATATATATATATATATATATATATATATATATATATATATATATATATATCATTTAGAATTCTCTCAGGTAACCGCCTGGCCATGGTAAAATGGTTGAGTGGATTTGAATATCAATAAACCACCTTTGAGATTGAGTATGCTAACGTTAACTCGTTAAGCTAATATATATATATATATATATATATATATATATATATATATATATATATATATATATATATATATATATATATATATATATATATATATATATATATAATTGTGTGTGTGCGTTTTGTGTGTTGGTGTATTTGTTTTTATTTGCACGCACTACCTCCAGAAGCTTAAGTAATATATATGAAAAGAATAGAGAGGTTTTTTAATATTATTTATCATGCCTTGATAAACAAAATTACAAAACCTCAGTACAAAGAATATGCTCGAGGTGGAGGAATAATAATAATAATAATAATAATAATAATAATAATAATAATAATAATAATAATAATAATAATAATAATAATAATTTTCGCAAGCAATTCCTCTTCCTTTACCTTTAGATATCCTCTTAAATGTTAATGCCGTTTCATATTCACCTTCAAGCCTTAAAGATCGCCCCTTGGCAACTGAGGACAAATCACCTAACTCTTGGCAATTTACTCCCAAAAAAACTCTCTGCCACTTTAATGAATGAAGCGATTCTTACCTCTCTTTTCACGCATCCATTCACCAAACTCAGGTTTTCGTATGGCTTTAATAATTCATTTCTCTTTTACGATACCGTGTCTAGTATAACTCACACGCGGAAGTTTTATATAATCTATTTGCTCCTTATTCTTGAATTTATGTCTTCCTTTCCGGACAGTTACCCATTCGCTGAGGCTGATTGCAGTTCCGGCGTTCCAGGTAAGGAACAGCAGATTTTTGAAAAATGGATTTCCTGCTCTAGTTTCGGTTTTTGCTTGTTAGGAGTCCGGAAATATCGAGTGGAGGATTTCGTCGAGAAATGGACAGCGGTTGGAGGAGCTGTGGGATTTGTGCAGCTGTTGGGGGGATTAATCCGAATATTTTAAGCTCTCTCGTGACACACGTGGGGGCGCTTGATTTAGGCTTTGGCTCTGGGAAATTATTAGGGGGTAGAGTTGCTCTTATTTTCGTTGCTGTGTTTGATATTTCTTTCCGTAGCTTAATTTTCCTAGCGGACTAAGACTATGAAATTGTCCATAAAAAGACGTTTTTAAGCAATGATCTATTTTATCTAAAATCGTAAATAAATACAAATATCAAAAGAGGTTCTTAATTTATGATCTGTTTTATCTAAAATCATAAATAGATATAAATATGAAAAGACGTTTTTAACCTAAGATCTGTTTTATTTAAAATCATAAATAGATATAAATATCAAAAGACTTGTTAACCCATGATCTATTTTATCTAAAATCATAAATAGATATAAAACTCAAAAGACGTTCTTAACCTATGATCTATTTTATTTAAAATCATAAATAGATATAAATATCAAAATATGTTTTTAAACTATGGTCTACTTAATTTAAAATCATAAATACATATAAATATAAAAATGCTTTTTTAACCTATAATCTGTTGTATCTAAAATCATAAAAAATGTTTTTTTTGGAAAATGTTTACAACTTTCGAAAGTATTTCGATTGCCTCATTGTCCACGAAGAGACGTTTATATCCTATGACATCATTTATAATATTTCAAATTTTTGGGGGAAAATTTTACAACTTTACAAAATATTTTCTTACCTTATTATAATGGAACAGTATTCCGCAAGATTTTACTTCGATTACCCAAAAATTCCTCTGATACCAGATTTTTTCCCTTATTACTATCGGCCTTTCAAAGATTAAATTTTCTTAATCCCATTTTAACATATAGATCTTACGCCGCGAGGCTATGATTACAAAAAAAAAAAAAAATTAAAGGCAGATTTTACCATCAGGCGTAAAGTGAACTATTAGAAATACACGGCAAATTAAAATATGAAATAAAGTAAATCTTGCAATATTGTTATTTTTTTTTTAAATAAAAAACTAAGTTAGATTTAGGTTGGACTCCTCTATACTTTGTACCTTTCTTATTAAGGAGTAAACTTCCACCATCAGTTGAAATAGCACGTATTCAAACATTCTTGTTTCTCTTCATATCTCTGTAACTTGCTTTTATGAGGGATAAAAATTCCAATTCTAGTTCCATTACTTCCGGATTTGGCTTTGTTTAATGACGACATTTTTTGCCAGAATGAAAATCTAACTGGGAAACTCGACGAGAAAGAAGTTCAGCAGAGATTCAGACAGATTTCATGACCCTAGGCACGCATGTTCTCTTCGTCTGGTGAAGACTCTTCAGTCGAGAGTCTTCACGAAATGAGATGGAGAAGTCACAGACCGTGAGAGAAAGAGAAATTAGACTGAGAAATGTAAGCGAGTAAAAAATACGTCGAAGTTTCTTCGGCGCAATCGAGTTTTCTGTAAAGCGTATAATCAAGGCCACCGAAAATAGATCTATTTTTCGGTGGTCTCGGTATAATGCTGTATGAGCCGCGGCCTATGAAACTTTAACCAAGGCCCGGTGGTGGCATATCCTGTAACGTTGCCAGATGCACGATCATGGCTTACTTTAACCTATAATCAAATAAGAACTACTGAGGCTAGAGGGCTTCAATTTGGTATGTTTGATGATTGGAGGGTGGATGATCAACATACCAATTTGCAGCCCTCTAGCCTCAGTCGTTTTTAAGATCTGAGGGCGGACAGAAAGAGCGCGGACAGAAAAAAGTGCGGACAGAATACGGTGCGGACAGACAGACAAAGCCGGCACAATAGTTTTCTTTTACAGAAAACTCAAAAAAGGAATTAATTGGTATACAGAGTTACCGAAATACAAGAAGTACATTTGATTGAGAGAATAGGAAGGTTTAATATGTTGTTTGACAAAAGGCAAAACGTCTTAACTTGACGTAACATCGGAAGTGACGATAAAACAAAGAAAAATAGAACTTATAGTACACATGCTTTAAATTTATCGAAAAAAAACAACAACTGAATTCGGGGTATAGCTTATTTATATATTGTTTTTTATTTTACGTCGAGATTATCCTCTTGATTTTGCGTAAACCACCAACGATGTTGTCACTGATGATGATACGAAGAACTTGTAGCAGTAATTCGTACCTAGCATTATTATTATTATTATTATTATTATTATTATTATTATTATTATTATTTATTATTATTCAGAGTATAAAGGAAACATCATCAACGCTTGGATGCTTTTCTCAGTAAACAAGTAAACAAGAATAAGCAAAGATTTTGTCTTGGAGGGAACGACTTGCTATTTTTGCTACAAAATCAAACAAAAAACAATAACAGCAGCAACACCATCATCAACAACAACAACAATAACACCAGCAACATCATCATCATCATCATCATCATCATCATCATCATCATCAACAACAACAACAACAACAACAATAATAATAATAATAATAATAATAATAATAATAATAATAATAATAATTGTGTCTATGATTAGGTGTTCATAACAGAAAATCTATTTCCTTTTCGCCCAGCCATTATCAACAACAACAACAACAACAATAATAATAATAATAATAATAATAATAATAATAATAATAATATAATAATAATAATAATAATAATTGTGTCTATAATTAGGTGTTCATTCCAGAAAATCTATTTCCTTTTCGCCCAGCCATTAGATTTTATAACTCTACGCTAAAGTCAATTTACCAACTTCTCAGTGACTACATAACTCCTCGCCTCTTAAAAAAAACATATACACCTAACAATCCAATAGAGCTCTTTTCCTCACTTAAAAATAGAAACTAAACAGAACTTGAGACTTTACAGGTAAAGAGAAAAATGCTCGATACCGAAGCAAGACGACAAGGACTCCTGAGGGAGCTTCCTTCGTCTTGCATTTCTGTCTCCTTCGGTGCAAAATGAAAATCCTCTGGCGTTAAAAGAAGACCGTCACTCCCATGTTTATTTCCACCCGTTGGAAGCGGAGGAAGGAAGGAAGAGATGGAATGGAAGGAAGAAAGGGGAAGGGCGACTCCATTTTAAACAGAGGAAGATCTTAAGATCGATAATTGTAGGGATGAGCTGGACATACAGGGAATGTTTTGGAAATGGCACTAAGGTGTAGGTTACTTTTTGATCATTATTTTTTTAAATGACCGAGTCGTGGGCCAAATTGGTGGATTGGGTGGTGATTATATGCATTAAGTATACAAACACACACACACACTCTTTTACATATATATATATATATATATATATATATATATATATATATATATATATATATATATATATATATATATATATATATATATATAAAAGTACGTTAAGGAACCAGTATATATATATATATATATATATATATATATATATATATATGTGTGTGTATGTGTGTTTTCGTGTACGAGAATTTAGAAATAAGCTTGCTGTAAGTCTGGTATATGATTATCTATCACTCCACGTTGTCCATGATCGAAATACCCGTCAACAAACCGAGGTTTTCTTTTCTCCTTTCCATTCACAACGACAGTGCTTTAGCTGAGTAAAAACCGAAAACAATATCTCGTCTCCCTCTCCAAGACGACATTTGCACATCCTTAAGCACGTCCAGTGAATGGCATTTAAACTCACTCGTGAAGCACATCCTTGAATTGAGCACGTTTAGAAAACCCTGAAGCTCTTGAAGCAATTCGCAGTGATTCAAGAATTATCGGGGAGTGTTATTCTCTTTAACTTTCTTACCACTCATTTATGTAGAGGTTCATATTTCATGTTGTATCTGCCTATCTATCTATTTATCCACATATATGTGTGTGTATGTATATATATATATATATATATATATATATATATATATATATATATATATATATATATATATATATATATATATATATATATATATATATATATATATATATACATATATACAGAGAGAGAGAGAGAGAGAGAGAGAGAGAGAGAGAGAGAGAGAGAAGTATGGTAAAAGCTCCTCAACGCTGAAGGAAAGCATCAGGAACTATATTAAAAGTTGTCAGAAAAATTGACAGATCATGACTTCAGTGGTTTATGCTTTTTGACTTTATTTGTGCCTTACAGCTCTCCAACTGATTTACTGACACTTCAGACTAATGCCTAAAAATCCCTCGTAATAACAGTATTTAATAATTTCCCTTTCACTCTTTTGTTGGTCCGAGCACTCTATTTTAATAATGTGTTCTTACAAATGTGCCTCAGTTGTATTTACCAAAGTCATATTAAAGATTATCAACGATTTTACAGGATCACGACTTCCCACAAGGCACTGCATACGGATGGATATACCCCTCACGCAAGCGAGGCACTGAAGCATCGTTCTGAGAAAGGTATGAATCATGACGATTTTTCATGGGAAAAAATTAAATATTCTCGAGCTAATATAATTAATATCTCGAAAAATCTTATTCTCGAGCTAATATAATTGTCTGGAAAAATCTTTTATCCTTTTTATATCAAATAAGTTTCTATTGACACTAATGTCTACCTGCAGTTTCGGGATAATGGGAAGTGACGTTGATTTTTCTTCAGATCTGGGTCTCTGTAACTGAATAATCAGTGACTAGCGCCCCTTTATAAAAATTTTTATTCATTTTATCTTTACTTTTCTTGTACAATTTGTAAATGTGGATTTACCCAATTCGAGTATTTGTTCGCAAACGAAACCCAATTTCTGAGATTTCACAAGATTTAGGTTCAATAAAGATTCCGACGGAGTGCATGACCGCAGACCCTCAAGCTCTCTCCAGAGGGTCAAGGGTCTCCTGTCGAGGGTACTCGCGAAATAAGACCAAGATAAAAGGGCCGAGGAAAGGAAGAAAAATAATAGGGAGAATAAGAGAGAACCAGACACAAAATTTTGCAGATGCATAAAAGATTTATTCCGTCACAGAGTTTGTGAAGAGTTTCTTTCCACTCACATCCCGTAAATATTCTTTGTTATAGTGAACGATTTTCGTAGGTATTTATCTTCGTTGATATTCTTCCAATTTTTTTGTGTCCCGAACTTAACTTTGAATACGTCAGGTAAATTAACTGAAAAACTCCAGGATAACAGATATTAAAACTTCGAAGCACTGATGAGGGTGAGAAATGATATACAGGAACTAAATAAATCTTTTGCATTCCCGGTAATTTCAATTTTGGTAATGGTAGTGAAAACATGCAAACAAAACATCGCATTTTTTTCTGTTATATATCTAACGGTAGCGAACAATGTTTATGGGAACACTGGGTTTGGCAGTTTAACTGGCTAATACATTCCACAAGTATTGCCATACTAACTTCAGTTGCAGCTGCTTGTAAAACAAAACAATAAACAATAATTAGCGTAAGAAGTTATCAGCGATATATAACCAGCGATATATAGCAACTGTATTTTATATAACTTGCCAACTGACGACAAAATGAAAACAATTACGAATCCCATAAAGAATAATAGTTAGTTAATATCTAAGTGAATGAACAACTTCAAGGCTCCTTTCCATTCCTGCATTCGCTGTTACCTTTAACGATATCAGCTGTGGATATTTGCCGACACCTGCCGAAAAACAAGTCGCAATATTGATTATTTCTTTATTTTCACGCTTGTTAGAGAAAAACACATTCAAATGGAATCATTAACGTCAGAGGAGGGATATACAAGCTGGTGTTTTAAATGACAAGATATAATGTAATTAGATAGAAGATGGTGAAGTGTAAAGTTGTGTAACAGTAGAGAAACGTTAGTTACATAATTTTGCAGCTAAAATACCTATGCTCTTTAATTTCCTTCACCCATTCTGAGAAAGGAGATTCTGTTTGTTATTAAATATCAGATAGTTTTCACCAGTGTCAGAAAATGGTGCGAAGTTAATTACAGTTAGCAAAGTCATGAAAGAGGTCGATTGTAATTACGTGAAACTATCTGTAATGATTGCAAGGAGTCCCACTCTACTTACCATGGTGATTGTATGGAAAAATACGACCATTTTCATAATAGAGGCTTTTTTCTATGGGTAAGCATAAGAGTGATTAAGCGATTTTTTAAAAAATTTAGAATTGGCATTTAAAAAAATTTGCACATAACTTTTCGTGATCTTTCGTTCCCTATATTTCTCTTATCCAATTTAATATTTAGATATTAACTTTCTCGATTTGCTTGAAATTTATTTAGATAATCGTGAATATTTCCCGTCAAAATATGGTAATATTCAAGTAATTCTTTAATTATATCTTAGTTGAAATACATCGTGTACATTATTCTGATGTACCGTTCAGTTGACTAGAGTTAGTTAAAAGTGTAGTCTATTTACCGTAGATTTCCTCAACTACACTTTGTTGCATGGACAGTCGTTCGATGCTTTATTGAAAAACTGACTATCCTATTCCTTACAGAAATACCGACGAAAGCCTATAGTTGATTATTGAACGCATCTTTGAAAACGATGGATATAGAATTAGGAAGAAGGTAAGCATACACCAGTCATACAATCAATCCCACGGAAATAAAAGTATACATTACCTCCTAATGTTATGGAAAGCCGCACTTTCTCTCTCTCTCTCTCTCTCTCTCTCTCTCTCTCTCTCTCTCTCTCTCTCTCTCTCTCTCTCTCTCTCGTAGTTTCCATGTTAGGAACTGACGAGCAGGCAGATATATTCAGAGAACGGGATGTCCGTGTCGCTTCTCATTCACGCGGAAATATTCAGAGCACTGCGAGGTTCATTGGAAAATCATTCCTCATTTCAAAATGTCCAGCCGGGCGCCATGAGAGCCAGCCTCATGAATCCCTCATAAATCTCGGGCAGCAAGTTCCGGAATATTTGAAAATATTTGCCCGTCATAACAATAACTATCGGCGCTATGGCCATCGCTCAGAATTTGAAAAAATGTCACTTCAAAAATGTCTCCAGCAGACACGAAAGCATTGATATGTATTATGATTCATTCTCTCTCTCTCTCTCTCTCTCTCTCTCTCTCTCTCTCTCTCTCTCTCTCTCTCTCTAAAGAGTCTTCAGCTGTCACAAGAAAATTACATTTATTGTGATTTTGTCTCTCTCCCTTTCTCTCTCTGCATTCACACACACACACACACACACACACACACACACACACACAC
>NC_089758.1:25076733-25081733 GCF_040412425.1 Macrobrachium rosenbergii
ATATATATATATATATATATATATATATATATATATATATATATATATATATATATATATATATATATATATGGAGCCTCGATGGCTCGGTCGGTGAAAGCAGCAACCTCAGACTTCATAGAGGTCTGTGGCGAGGGTTCAATCCCCGCAGCCGACCGGTCAGAGAAGGCGGACTCTTTGCTATCCGTGTAGACACCCCGGGATTATGTATGTAATCAACGGATAGGTTTGCTGAAAGCAAATGGGTGTTACAGACTAATACACATATAAACAAAACCACTCCAACATCTTCTAAAAACATAACAGACACCTCACACGTCTCGAACTGCCGACCTAACCGCCCAGTTCTCCTCGCTGCTGGGAAAAAGGGAGCTGGGGATTTGGTACAATACATGTACACATTCGTTACTGGGGTCTAAGCGATATCAGGCAGGGCAGCCGATCGAGGCTACGGCCTGCCCCACCATAAATCAAAGTCCTTCAAAGAAGGCATCGTGCTTACCCCATATAAAAATGGGAAAAAAGCACGTTAAAACGAAGAAGATATATATATATATATATATATATATATATATATATATATATATATATATATATATATATATATATGTATATGTATATATACTCGTATATATAATATATATAATGTCACGTGTATCCGTAGATAATTTTTCTGAATGCAACAACGATAGACTGCAGTTAGTAAATTTTCCGTTTAGCTTTACCGTCGTTCAGCCCGAGGTCAGCCTTTCTTATCACTGTGTCCCATGTAATACTGCTAAATGAAAGTATCTTGGGTCAAGTTTGGGCAACGGATGTGGTTTATATCTTTTCCAGTTTTCGAGAAAGTTTGAAAGTTCGAAAGAGGACTCTCCATTCTTCTTCGTCTCGAAATTACAAACATCGTTTCTGAAAACCTGTAAACGAAGTTTTAATTTGAATTTAAAGCCTGGAGAACTATACGTCTAGGTCACTTTCGAAATTTCCTGCTCTCTCTCTCTCTCTCTCTCTCTCTCTCTCTCTCTCTCTCTCTCTCTCTCTCTCTCTCTCTCTCTCAAAGCTAACATGTAATAGGTGGGAATTCGTAAACACGAACACAAATCAGGCGTTAATGTCGTTAACAAAGACACAAATGAGTCAACGTCAAATGTTTCCCATACCGCGAATATTTCGGTGTTTGCTCACTCTCATTCATCTTTCGAAAACGACAAAGACGCAACAAAGCATAATGTTTCTACGTAGCTTAAATCTAATATTACCTCAAACTTTAATTAAAAAAAAAAAAAAACTTGACTGCGGCCAACACTGACAAAATCTGCACAGTGTTTGTATATCATTATATTCTTATGTCACAAGAGAGGAGACGCCGTAAGCGTGGGTCAAATTACCGCTATTCCGCCGCCGCTCACAGCTGTCACTTTGGGGCAAAGCAGCTTTGGAGATAGAACGTCAAAAAAGACTAGGAGGGAGGAGAAAATGGAAGTCATTTTTCGAATAAATTAAAAATAAATTACAGATGAAAGAAGCGGATAAGCTTACAGATAAGGAAAAGGGAAAGATAAAATAATATGTAAATTAGGGATAAGAAGAAAGGATTTGGCATTAAGATAGGAGAGACATGTTTCAAAAGAATAATCTTAAGAGATAAAATGGATGCACTGTTTATTTTGTTTTTAGACACGCGAATTAAATACAGGATAACTCACCTATCAAGCATCATCCATTCATAGTCAAAATGCAAATTGATTCTAGACTTTCTCCATACAAAGGAGAACGGTTTTAGGCAAATTTTGTAGCCGATGTTCATCCGGATGTTATGAACAGTGATGCAGCGCATGAAACTGTATTCCGAAATACAGTTTCTGTGATGCTGTAAAGGTAATGAGAAGAATTCCATAATAACCACCTGCGTTACCTAAAATAATCCGGAGGAATGTCAATATTCATTAGGATTCTTCATTGTGTTTCCCTTATCTTTTTCTGTATCACACCTGAAACAAAATCCTGAAACGTTGCTTGACGCCAGATTACGAAAGCAAATCAATCATTCTGCACCGTACAAGATCGACAGACATTCCTGAATATTGCTGCTTGTGATTGAAGTCATGAGTTCGAAAACTCTTTTGTCACATGATGAAACTATCGCACCAACCTGAACATAGTTCGCTTTTCGAACGCGGGTGTTACGATTGCACATGAAAGATGGAAGATCACGGCTCTGTTTATGATTTACCAGGAATGAAAATCTGCTTCGTTTTACGTAAATGGAAGGGTAACGCTTGTGCTACTGCTGGGAAACATTGCATCAAGACTGTGCTTATGGAATCTCTCTCTCTCTCTCTCTCTCTCTCTCTCTCTCTCTCTCTCTCTCTCTCTCTCTCTCTCTCTCTCTCTCTCTCTCTGTCTTACATACAAGTAAACGAAATTCACTCATAAAAATATATCTTGTTGCTGATATACTTATTCACAGACGGGTGTGAACTAGAAAAGAATTGCACGAAGATGCCTCATACCACTAGTGGTGATTAAATATTCTAAATATTAGTTACTTATAACTTATATTTAGGATATTTTATTACCACTGTGGTATGAAGCCAAACATCGTTGATTGCTCTTTGCGATGCCGCGATGCTTGAAATGATGGGGGTATTTCCCGTTTATTTTTCCCAAGTGTTCCCAATAGGGTAATATTCTTGTTCAGTAGTTCTAGAGCAAGGTTAAAATCTGTAAAGATGTCACATGTAATTCTTTTCTAGTTCACACCTGTCTATGAATAAATTATATCTACAACAAGATATATTTTTATGTGTGAATTTCGTTTACTTGTATATAAGACAGAACTATATATATATATATATATATATATATATATATATATATATATATATATATATATATATATATATATATATATATATATATATATATATAATATATAATATATAATATATAATATATAATATATAATATATATATATATATATATATATATATATATATATATATATATATATATATATATATATATATATAAAGAGAGAGAGAGAGAGAGAGAGAGAGAGAGAGAGAGAGAGAGAGAGAGAGAGAGAGAGAGAGAGAAAGAGAGATTTTATTACAGATAGATAGACAGATAGACAGATTAGATAAAAACTAACCTGAAAAAAAACAAACCCTATTCGGAACAACCCACAAGTACATCAAGTAAACGAGATTCTGTACCAGAGCTCAAAGTATTTCGGCCAATAAACCCAAGAGCTCTCAGAGCTAAGCCTGTAAACGTCGGCTCTCTCATTTTTGTTAAGCAGAGCAGGAAAATGAATTCATTTGCCTTCCTTCTATGAGGCCTGTACACTGTAGAACGTCCATGGCGTTGTCGGTATTATTATTATTATTATTATTAATATTATTATTATTATTATTATTATTATTATTATTATTATTATTATTATTATTATTATTATTGAGAATTAAAAGCCGCAGTAGTGTTACAAATATTTATGTACAGGTTAAAAATATAGTTTTAACACTAATGTGGCTTTTAATTCTCGATATTATAGGTGCGGTACAGGTTCACCTTGTTTCATTATTATTATTATTATTATTATTATTATTATTATTATTATTATTATTATTATTATTATTATTATTATTATTATTATAGTTGCTTCTGCTGTTATTGATGTTACTGTTGTTATTAACTGCTTCTATGACCCTTTGTGCTGTTATCATCGTCATCATGACTAACGTAGGAAAGAGACGCTTGCATTGCATTCAGTCATAATTTCTAATCCAAACTGTGGCAATTTGCATGACGAGAGAAGCTCTCTGGCAAATTTAAGGAAATAGATATAGAAGTAAACTTGCCAGTTCAGTATCACTTTATAGAGTATAAAAAAAAACTCCAAATTCGACTAACAGTGTCATTTTCGTGAACGAATAATAATAATAATAATAATAATAATAATAATAATAATAATAATAATAATAATAATAATAATAATAATAATAATATCATCATTTTTGAAAAATAAGTGAATACAATCTTACTCCACGCTCAGGATACGCAATGGCCCAGACTGTCAATTATTTTCCGTACCCCGAGCTAGTAGCATTACGTTATGAAAGCCATTATTTATTTAACAGTAAAAATGTAACCGTATTTCCCACAAGATACACGTTCAGAACGTGTGCGTACGTTATCGAATAAGGGCGAGCGCAAGGAAGTAAAAAAAAAAACGTATAGTAGCATGTTGTAGGCATTCATACGTCGCTGTTTCTCGGTCTAATAGTAAATGAGAGATGGAAATTGCAGAACGTGACTTGAATTCGTTCGGTTTCGCAGTTTCCTTAATCTCTCTCTCTCTCTCTCTCTCTCTCTCTCTCTCTCTCTCTCTCTCTCTCTCTCTCTCTCTCTCTCTCTCTCTCTGCCTACAGTCACTTCTCTTTTGTGGAATTTTTCTTTTGATTTATGTTCGCTATTTTTGGAAAAATAAAGCATTAGATGGCGTGGTATCCTCTACAGTAGTTTCTCCAAATGGATAAATTTATATAATGACGAAATAAATCCCTGTTATTTTTCTTTTGATTTTTCTTCATATTTTTGGAAAACTAAAACAGCAGCTGTTTTTAATGAGGCTTCTCAAGGTGATTTTAACACTCACTGAACGGTTCATTTCATTATTTGTTTTGGCAGACTTTTTCTTTATTTTATTTATCACAGTAAAAGTAACTTACATCTGCATTTCCTCTCGATATGGCCTTCTTTCTGATGGAAATTTTTTTATAAAAGCATATATGCATTTCTTTCACCTAGCAACCGGCCAACACATCAACATTTAAATTCTGGATTCGGAGGAAAATGCTGAGATCTAAAAAATCGTGAATTCACGTACAGCAACACACACAAACGTATATATATATATATATATATATATATATATATATATATATATATATATATATATATATATATATATATATAAATATTTTGTTATAACAGA
>NC_089758.1:25084233-25091733 GCF_040412425.1 Macrobrachium rosenbergii
ACAGTAGGTGAATAAAACACAATTAAATTCAAATATTTTATTCATTTCTTATCCTCGACTGGGATGCCAGACATCTAACCGAAACAGAATTGTTACAGAAACGAAAGACTTGAAAATCTTATGCAAATTTATGAGATATTTGCTACAGGAGGTAATTTGAGATAACTGTTTTAGAAACATGTATAAAGTATCTCATAAATACAAATTTTATTTTTCCAGTTTTGTTGGTAACTGATTTTTAGTGAATTTTCAAAAATTTCATTATGGGTTCGTTTAGGATATAGACGCCATACTCCAGGATAGAAACATATATCCCTGCTCTCAAATATTCATGATACGTGGTTTTCCTTTGCATTTTTAACTCACATATGAGTAATTTTTTTTAAAAGGTTCATTGATTTTAAAATTGAAGATTTACCAAGAAGTAATAAACTATTTAACTATATATGGAGGAATTATGTTGATTTAGTAAGCAACGTGATGAAAGATCTAAAGAAATGTGACGTCATCAAGTCCTGTCGGTGGAGACTCCGAGGATCTTCCCAGGCTCCAGAGATTCCTGGAAGGATTCCAGTGTTCAGAGTTTCCACCTTGCTCTTATTAATGCTATTGTATTTCGCCTTTTGCATCTTTGTAGGTTTTTATATATACTGAGAGAATATAAAGATTCTTAATTGCATTCTTATTATGTATACTGATTCCTAACGGAGTGCTATGCGTGATCTTGTAGAACTCTGACGTCATCGAAACCAGTCAGTTGAAGACTGAGGATTTTCTTGAGGCTCAGGAATGTCTCTGAATCCATCACCAAACAAAGATTAGAGCTACATGTTATCACCCCGTTCATCTGCGTATGTGTGTATATATATATATATATATATATATATATATATATATATATATATATATATATATATATATATATATATATGTATGTATGTATTTATTATATATATATGTGTATATATGTATGTACGTATGCATGTTTGTATGTTTATCGTTTATTGTGTTGGCGTTCTATTACTCGTGGCCAAAACAGAATTACTGGTAATAATATGTGGTTTCTGCCCTTCTGTTAACTTCACCCCACCTTAGTTCGTTACTCTGTTTCTCCCACAAAAGCGTTCATAGTAAATATCTAAAGTTTCAATACCCATAGGTGTTCGCAGTTCTGCGCTGTAAAATAAGTAAGTGCCTAAGATCCAGTGAAATAGAACCAAAACCTATTTGGAATAACCCACACGTACGCCAAGTAAACGGGATGCCCTTCCAGGCCTCAAAGCATTTCGGCCAATAAACCCAGGGGCACTGAGAGCGAAGCCTCTAAACGTCGGCCTTGTCTCATTTTGTTGAGCACAGCAGGGAAATGAATTCACTTGAATTCCTTCTATGAGGCCTGTACACGAATCCTACAGCTCAACTTGCGTGTAGAGCGTCCATGGTGTTGCCGGTATTATTATTATTATTATTATTATTATTATTATTATTATTATTATTATTATTATTATTATTATTATTATTAATTAAATCACAGTAGTGTTTAAAATATTTATGTACAGAGTTAAAATATTTTTTAACATTACTACGGCTTTTAATTCTCGATATATTATAGCCTCGGTAAAGGGTCGCCTTGTTTCATCATCATCATAATTATTATTATTATTATTATTATTATTATTATTATTATTATTATTATTATTATATTATGCAATAGTTGTTTCTGTTGATGTTGATGTTGCTGTTGTTAACAACTGGTTCTATGGCCTTTTGCTGTCATCACCGTCATCGTTTCTAAAGTAGGAAAGGGACGCTTCCTTATATTGCAATCAATCTTAATCTCTAATCCAAACTGTGGCAATTTGCATGACGAGTTAAGCTCCCTGGCAGATTTAAGGAAATAGACTGAGAAGTAAATTTGTCAGAAGTTGAGCATGGCATTACAAAGCATATAAAAAAACTCCAAATTTGCCAAATAATGTCATTTTCGTGAACAAATATATATTATTTAATAATAATAATAATAATAATAATAATAATAATAATAATAATAATAATAATAATAATAATAATAAAACTATCATCATTTTGAAAAAGTAAATGAATAAAATCTTACTCCACACTTAGGGGATACGCAGACTGTCTGTTAATTATTTTCCGTACCCCGAACTATTAGCATTATAGTATGAAATTCATTATTTGTTTAACAGTAAATATGTAACCATATTTCCCCCAAGATACACGTTGAGAACGTTTGTGTAAGTTATCGAATAAGGGCGAGCGCAATGAAGTAAAAAAAAAAAAAAAGTGTAGTAGCGTGTTGTGGGCATTCATACGTCGCTATTCCTCGGTCTAATAGTAAATGAGGAATGGAAATTGCGGAACGAGACTGGAATTCGTTCAGTTTCGCAGTTTCCTAAATCTCTCTCTCTCTCTCTCTCTCTCTCTCTCTCTCTCTCTCTCTCTCTCTCTCTCTCTGTATCCAGTGCTTTATTTTTCAAATTGGCTGCAAATATTCATAGTTATACTGGCGTGGTCTCTCCTGCATATATATATATATATATATATATATATATATATATATATATATATATATATATATATATATATATATATATGTATGTATATATATATATATATATATATATATATATGTATATATATATATGTATATGTTTTTATATATATATATATATATATATATATATATATATATATATATATATATATATATATATATACTGTATATATGAGAGAGACACTAAAGAAAACCATGAATATTTGCAGTCAATTAAATAAATCACTGGATATTTATACATATTATATATATATATATATATATATATATATATATATATATATATATATATATATATATATATATATGTGTGTGTGTGTGTGTGTGTGTGTGTGTGTGTGTGTACATATAAATAGTATAAATCGTAAACAACACAAACACACACGTGCATAAATAAATATACACATATACATCTCTTATATGTCACTGCTAAGGTCTCATTAGAGCTTTTAGTTCTTTAGTCTGGCTGTAAGAAAGCTGGTCAGACCTCGACGTTAAATATTTGAAGTATTCTTATCACTAAATCCCGTCCCAATATCTCCCTCTGCTCCCATACCTTCCCCATCCTCTCTCTCTCTCTCTCTCTCTCTCTCTCTCTCTCTCTCTCTCTCTCTCTCTCTCTCTCTCTCTCTCTCACTGCCTCTTTCTGTGAGATAGTAAAGGTCAGGAAATTCCGACGGCCACATCCTTACCGGAAAAGACTCCATTAATCCAAGCGATTACGAATCATGGCGTTATATCGGGAGAAGGGAGATTCGTTGTTTATGGATTTCTTGGTTGAAGTTGCCGTCGAATTTTAGGCCTGAAAAAGAAGAATGATGGAAGGTCGCGTTCTCTCCGCTCGTCAAGGAATGTTTCCTGGGAATGGCCCAGAATTTGTTTTTACTCCCCAGGTTAAATTGCCAGGAAAAGGAAGGGATAAAAACTACCATTTTTGCAGTTGTTGTCTTACTGTTTGCTTGTTTTCTAATCAGTAATTTCTCTCTGCTGATTGTCGTTGAAAATATCCATTTAGGCTTGTAGTGAAAGGATCCGAATACACGAGAGTCAGGGATAGAATGGGATTAAGATGGAGGTGCAAATCTAGTTCTTGTTATTTTTAACTTTGATTCATGGAATTATATATGTATATACATATATATATAAAATATATTTGTTTTTTTATTTATATACAAATTTATATAACTATCTATCTACATATAAACTTAAAATCTTGTAAACATCATTTATGCACATACATTTATAACAGTAATTACACACACATATATATATATATATATATATATATATATATATATATATATATATTCTTATGATTTTTGGTGTGTTGTGTTTGTGTAAGTATATATATATATATATATATATATATATATATATATATATATATATATATATATATATATATATATATATTTTCTTATGATTTTTTGTGTGTTGTGTGTGTGTGTATATATATATATATATATATATATATATATATATATATATATATATATATATATATATATACATGTGTTGTGTGTGTGTGTGTGTGTGTGTGTGTGTGTGTGTGTGTGGGGCGGGAGAGAGAGAACGAACGCGAGAGAGAGAGAAACCCCGCAGTAGGTGAATAAAACACAATTAAATTCAAATATTTTATTCATTTCTTATCCTCGACTGGGATGCCAGACATCTAACCGAAACAGAATTGTTACAGAAACGAAAGACTTGAAAATCTTATGCAAATTTATGAGATATTTGTTACAGGAGGTAATTTGAGATAACTGTTTTAGAAACATGTATAAAGTATCTCATAAATACAAATTTTATTTTTCCAATTTTGTTGGTAATTGATTTTTAGTGAATTTTCAAAGATTTTATTATGGGTTCGTTTAGGATATAGACGCCATACTCCAGGATAGAAACATTTATCCCTGCTCTCAAATATTCATGATACGTGGTTTTCCTTTGCATTTTTAACTCACATATGAGTAATTTCTTTTTAAAAGGTTCATTGATTTTAAAATTGAAGATTTACCAAGAAGTAATAAACTATTTAACTATATATGGAGGAATTATGTTGATTTAGTAAGCAACGTGATGAAAGATCTAAAGAAATGTGACGTCATCAAGTCCTGTCGGTGGAGACTCCGAGGATCTTCCCAGGCTCCAGAGATTCCTGGAAGGATTCCAGTGTTCGGAGTTTCCACCTTGCTCTTATTAATGCTATTGTATTTCGCCATTTGCATCTTTGTAGGTTTTTATATATATTGAGAGAATATAAAGATACTTAATTGCGTTCTTATTATGTATACTGATTCCTAACGGAGTGCTATGCATGATCTTGTAGAACTCTGACGTCATCAAAACCAGTCAGTTGAAGACAGGATTTTCTTGAGGCTCCGGAATGTCTCTGAATCCATCACCAAACAAAGATTAGAGCTATATGTTATCACCCCGTTCATCTGCGTATGTGTGTGTGTGTATATATATATATATATATATATATATATATATATATATATATATATATATATATATATATATATATATATATATATATATATATATATATATATATATATATATGTGTATGTATGTATTTATTATATATATATGTGTATATATGTATGTACGTATGCATGTTTGTATGTTTATCGTTTATTGTGTTGGCGTTCTATTACTCGTGGCCAAAACAGAATTACTGGTAATAATATGTGGTTCCTGCCCTTCTGTTAACTTCACCCCACCTTAGTTCGTTACTCTGTTTCTCCCACAAAAAGCGTTCATAGTAAATATCTAAAGTTTCAATACCCATAGGTGTTCGCAGTTCTGCGCTGTAAAATAAGTAAGTGCCTAAGATCCAGTGAAATAGAACCAAAACCTATTTGGAATAACCCACACGTACGCCAAGTAAACGGGATGCCCTTCCAGGCCTCAAAGCATTTCGGCCAATAAACCCAAGGGCACTGAGAGCGAAGCCTCTAAACGTCGGCCTTGTCTCATTTTGTTGAGCACAGCAGGGAAATGAATTCACTTGAATTCCTTCTATGAGGCCTGTACACGAATCCTACAGCTCAACTTGCGTGTAGAGCGTCCATGGTGTTGCCGGTATTATTATTATTATTATTATTATTATTATTATTATTATTATTATTATTATTATTATTATTATTATTATTATTATTATTATTATTAATTAAATCACAGTAGTGTTTAAAATATTTATGTACAGAGTTAAAAATATATTTTTAACATTACTACGGCTTTTAATTCTCGATATATTATAGCCTCGGTAAAGGGTCGCCTTGTTTCATCATCATCATAATTATTATTATTATTATTATTATTATTATTATTATTATTATTATTATTATTATTATTATGCAATAGTTGTTTCTGTTGTTGTTGATGTTGCTGTTGTTAACAACTGGTTCTATGGCCTTTTGCTGTCATCACCGTCATCGTTTCTAAAGTAGGAAAGGGACGCTTCCTTATATTGCAATCAATCTTAATCTCTAATCCAAACTGTGGCAATTTGCATGACGAGTTAAGCTCCCTGGCAGATTTAAGGAAATAGACTGAGAAGTAAATTTGTCAGAAGTTGTGCATGGCATTACAAAGCATATAAAAAAACTCCAAATTTGCCAAATAATGTCATTTTCGTGAACAAATATATATTATTTAATAATAATAATAATAATAATAATAATAATAATAATAATAATAATAATAATAATAATAATAATAAAAACTATCATCATTTTTGAAAAAGTAAATGAATAAAATCTTACTCCACACTTAGGGGATACGCAGACTGTCTGTTAATTATTTTCCGTACCCCGAACTATTAGCATTATAGTATGAAATTCATTATTTGTTTAACAGTAAATATGTAACCATATTTCCCCCAAGATACACGTTCAGAACGTTTGCGTAAGTTATCGAATAAGGGCGAGCGCAATGAAGTAAAAAAAAAAAAAAGTGTAGTAGCGTGTTGTGGGCATTCATACGTCGCTATTCCTCGGTCTAATAGTAAATGAGGAATGGAAATTGCGGAACGAGACTGGAATTTGCTCGGTTTCGCAGTTTCCCTAAATCTCTCTCTCTCTCTCTCTCTCTCTCTCTCTCTCTCTCTCTCTCTCTCTCTCTCTGCCTACAGTCACTTCTCTTTCCTTGTATTTTTCTTTTGATCTATGTTCACTATTTTTGGAAAAATAAAACATTAGATGGCGTGGTTTCTTCTAGTTTCAGCAAGTGAAGAAATTGATATGACGAAATAAATCCCTGTTATTTTTCCTTTTCATTTTTGGTCATATTTTTGGAAAAATGAAAGAATAGATGGCGTGGTTTCTTCTAGTTTCTTCAAGTGGACTATCGTAGAGCAATACCGGAATTTATATAATGACAAAATAAATCTGAGTGAGCTCAAAATATAATCAAGGCCCGGAGCGAACCGGTACTTTTTCTTTCACTGTCAAAGGTTATTAGGGGCTAAAAGTTACTCTCGGAATTCAATCGAAAGTTTCTCCCAGAGAAGTTTTTTCTTCTTCTTCTTCTTCTTCTTCTTCTTCTTCTTCTTCTTTTTCTTCTTCTTCTTCTTCTTCTTCTTCTTCTTCTTCTTCTTCTTCTTCTCAGCTTATTCCCTAATCCGGGTCGCTGTTTTTAATGAGGCTTCTCCAGGTGTTGTTAACGCTAACTGAACAGTTCATTTCTTTATTTGTCTTAGCAGATGATTTTTCTTCATTTTATTTATCACAGTAAAAGAAATTTATATCTATATTTCCTTTCGATATGTCCTTCTTTCTGATAGAATTTGTTTTTATAAAAGCATGTTATGCATTTCTTTCACCCAACAACTGGCCAATATCACCATTTAAATTCTGGATTCGGAGGAAGATGCTGAGATCCAAAAAATCGTGAATTCACGTACAGTAACACACACA
>NC_089758.1:25096733-25099233 GCF_040412425.1 Macrobrachium rosenbergii
AAAATGTATTTGTTTTAATTTTCATCGAAATCGGCCATAGTTATTTTTAACGAGGTCTCATTTTCTTTTAGTTCACTGAAGTGTGAACCGATATTCACATCGACCTAAATTATTATTATTATTATTATTATTATTATTATTATTATTATTATTATTATTATTATTATTCAGAAGATGAAACCTATTCATATAGAAACAGGCCCATTGACTTGAAATTCAAGCTTCAACGAAAGAAGAGATCAGTTATCCGAAAACAAAGATAAATTAACAAATAAATAAATAAACTGATAAAAAATTTAATAAGTTATCAAAAGTACAAGAAGAATTCTCTTATGGTAATATTGGACTGCATCTTCACTCGAACTTTTGGGGGTCTAATTGCACATCTCGGGGAGACCGTTCCACACTCTAAAGGTGAGAGGAATAAAGACCTCTGGAACTGAGAAGTTCGAAACCAGCTGAAATAGACCAGTTGTCGAATTGTGTCTTTAGAGGAATATTGTGGAAGCATTAAATATACATGTAAATAAATACGAAATCAATAAAATATTCATTTATCTGTCCCAAAGGCTGTAACACTGCAGGAATGAACTGAGATATTAGATACGTAGTTATTAAAGGTGTATGCTCACGGCCCTGTGGAATGACTTCTTGGTCACAGATGTCAAGAATTATGACGGACAGAGACGTCTGAGGTAGTTCGGGACATCACTGTTGTACCAAATTACACGACAAGAATTTTAATTATTATTATTGCGAAGCTGTATATGGAACAAACCAACAGCCATGATCTTGAATAGGGAACTTTAATTAACAGACTTCAGCATTTATAAATGAAAATATACTGGAAAGGGAAATATTTGTAATGATACTTGCTGAATAAACTTCACGCTGAGAAACCTACTCGTTTTCATCCGGGCAAATATTTGCTCAACTTGGAAAGAAATGAAAGACATATTGTCCCAGGGCGTCATGGCATTGAGTCATTTTTATCTCCGTCATAAATACAGCGATCTCCACATAGCATTTGCTTACTGCATCTGTCAGTTTGATTTAGTAATCTAATGGATATTTTGTTTTGCAATTTTGTTACGTTCATCCATAATATTTTATCTTGACACTTTACAGCATCGGAATGGTGCAAAATAATCTTTCTCATTTTCTTCCTTTCAAATTGACGCGGTACTCTCTCTCTCTCTCTCTCGTTATCTCCTTGTCTCCCCTGTTCTTCCAGAATTACTGGTAATAATATGTGGTTTCTACCCTTCTACTAACTTCACCCCACCTTAGTTCGTTACTCTGTTTCTCCCACAAAAGCGCTCATAGTAAATATCTAAAGTTTTAATACCAATAAGTGTTCGCAATTCTGCTCTATAAAACAAGTAAATGCCTAAGATCCAGCGAAAAAGAACCAAAACCTATTTGGAATAACCCACACGTACACCAAGTAGACGAGATCCTCTACCAGGGCTCAAAGCATTTCGGCCAATGAACCCAAGGGCACTGAGAGCGAAGCCCCTAAACGTCGGCCTTGTCTCATTTTGCTGAGCACAGGAGGGAAATGAATTCACTTGCCTTCCTCCTATGAGGCCTGTACACGAATCCTACAGTGCAACTTGCGTGTAGAGCGTCCATGGTGTTGCCGGTATTATTATTATTATTATTATTATTATTATTATTATTATTATTATTATTATTATTATTATTATTATTATTATTATTGAGAATTAAGTCACAGTAGTGTTAAAAATATTTATGTACAGAGTTAAAAATATTTTTTTAACATTGCTACGGCTTTTAATTCTCGATATTATAGCCTCGGTACAGGGTCGCCTTGTTTCATTATTATTATTATTATCATTATTATTATTATTATGCAATAGTTGTTTCTGTTGTTGTTGATGCTGCTGTTGTTAATAACTGCTTCTATGGCCTTTTACTGTTATCACCGTCATCATTTCCAAAGTAGGAAAGGGACGCTTATATTACAATCAATCTTAATTTCTAATCCAAACTGTGGCAATTTGCATGACGAGTTAAGCTCCCTGGCAGATTTAAGGAAATAGACAGAGAAGTAAATTTGTCAGAAGTTGAGCATGGCATTACAAAGCATATAAAAAAACTCCAAATTTGACAAATAATGTAATTTTCGTGAACAGATATATATTATTTAATAATAATAATAATAATAATAATAATAATAATAATAATAATAATAATAAAAACTATCATCATTTTTGAAAAAATAAATGACTAAAATCTTACTCCACACTTAGGGGATACGCAGACTGTCTGTTAATTATTTTCCGTACCCCCGAACTATTAGCATTATAATATGAAATTCATTATTTGTTTAACAGTAAAAATGTAACCATATTTCCCACAAGATACACGTTCAGAACGTTTGTGTAAGTTATCGAATAAGGGCGAGCGCAATGAAGTAAAAAAAAAAAAGTGTAGTAGCGTGTTGTGGGCATTCATACGTCGCTATTCCTCGGTC
>NC_089758.1:25104233-25149233 GCF_040412425.1 Macrobrachium rosenbergii
TCCGTCATAAATACATCGACCTCCACATAACATTTGCTCACTGCATCTCTCTCATTTTGATTTAGTAAACTGATGGATATTTTGTTTGCAATTTTGTTACGTTCATCCCTAATATTTTATCTTCGTGATATATTTTTCAAAAAAAATTTATAAAGCAAAACATCCCTTCTATTTGTTTGTCCTGGGCACCTTCTTTCCAGTCACTTATTTGGCGTTAATGTAAATCACACTTCACAGCATCGGAATGGTGGGAAATAATCTTTCTAATTTTTTTCCTTCATTTAAATTGACGTGGTACTTTCTCTCTCTCTCCTTATCTCCTTTTTCCCCTGTTCTTCCAGAATTACTGGTAATATTAAATAGTTTCTGCCCTTCAATTAGTAGCTGAACCTCACCTCATCTTAGTGCGTTACTTAGTTTCTCCCACAAAAGCGTTCATAGTAAATATCTAAAGTCTTATTACCCACAGGTGTTCGTAATTCCATGCTATGAAATAAGTAACTGACTGGTATTCAGTGAAAAAAAGGTGATATCAGGAGTTTTTTCCGAAGGAGCGGTGGAAAGAGTAGATATTGCTAGAGTTTTTTCAAAGAAACAGGGAAATATTGATTCTTTCTTAATTCAAATGAGAGCATTTACGAGATGTACACGAAAATTCACGGAGAGTTCGTCAGGAAAATGTTCTGTTTCTACCTGATACGCTTCGTTTCCTGTCGTTTGTGAATGAAAAACTATTTATACAAGAAATACGGGCCAAAGTGATATCCTACACATGTAATAGTTACCATTGCATAATAATGAAAACCTAGACACGATAATGTATCCTACACATGTGATGATTATTGTAGAATAATGAAAACCCAAAACCGATAATTGCCACAAAGGAGGTTCTAAGACCGAGGACCATAAATATACGACGATGTTCTGGAAAGTGACCATCCGGAGAAAATGAACTTCCGTGTTTTGTGACTTTTAGGTCACGAGAAGAAAATTAAAGGGAGGAGTTTGTTGAAAAGTTTGAACAGGCTAAGGGAATGACAGACGTCTTAAAGATAAAAATGACTTGCGCAGTTTTAGTTTTCTGAAAAGGAAACTATTGTGCAGACTTTGTCTCTCCGTCCGCACTTTATTTTGTCCGCGTTTTTCTGTCCGCCCTCAGATCTTAAAAACTACTGAGGCTAAAAGGCTGCAAATCGGCATCTTGATCATCCACCCTCCAATCATCAAACATACCAAATTGCAGCCCTCTAGACTTTGGAGTTTTGATTTTATTGAAGGTTAAAATTATCCATAATCGTGCGTCTGGCAACGATATGGGCCTGGCCACCACCGAGCCGTGGTTCAAGTTTCATGGGCCGCGGCTCATACAGCATTATAGCGAGATCACCGAAAGATAGATCTATTTATGGGGGCCTTGATTATACGATGCACAGAAAACTCGATTGCGCCGAAGGAACTTCGGTGCATTATTTTACTTGTTTGTAAGGGGATCAATTTGCCGCTGGTTAGTTTGAATGATTTTGTACAGGTAGTTCATCCGAGACTTATCATTTGGATGATGAAAGTAGTAGTGGAGTCCTATTGTCCTCAGAACTGCTGCTTCTTTCATTAGTAATAATGATAATAATGATGGTGATGGTAATCCTACTTTTCACAACTGTCAAGATCATTCCAAAACAAATAAACTGACGCACCTAATAATACCTGCAACTGATCCACGAAAGCATAACTTCTCATTGGCAAAATTTATATATAATAACTAATAATCAGTAACTTTTATAAAAACGTAATCAGGAATTTGTTATAAATTCAGTACATGGCAACTAAAACGAATGCTCGCATACTTTACTCACACGAGCATACGAGCAAACGTGTGTGTTCGTACGTTTGTGATAAATTTAATAATGGATGTTTGCTCACCTTATCCACCCAAATCATAATGAACTGTGATTCATTAAAGATCAAAGGAGATGTCCAAATTGATATTGCGCAGTGAGGCAGCGAGATTGATTTTTATAGCTCCACAGTGTGGAGTTACAGAACATGTTTGATCTTTTATGATTTATATTATTCCATGTGATTATTCCTGCTCGTCCCCAAATTTTATGTTTGGATGACTTTGAGAATTTTATAAATATGATTTCAAAATTATAAACCCAATTGCACCATGGTGGGGGAACGAAAGTAACAAAGCGCCACCGACGTCACCGCGGCACTGCTTTGGTACAAAAGAAAAACAGGTAAAAAATGCGCCGAAGAAATTTTCTGTACAGCAGCTACAGCGTATAATCAAGGCCACCGACAGTAGATCTATCTTTCGGTGGTCTCGGTATAATGCTGTATGAGCCGCGGCCCATGAAACTTTGATAACAGCCAGGTGGTGGCCTATTCTGTATCGTTGCCAGAAGCACGCTTATGGTAAACTTTAACCTTAAATAAAATAACAACCACTGAGGCTATAGGGGCTGCAATTTGATATGTTTGACGACTGACTGGAGGGTAGATGATAAACATACCAATTTCCAGCCCTCTAGCCTCTATAGTTTTGAAGATCTGAAAGCGGACAGAAAAAGTGCGGACAGATAAAGCGCGGACGGACAGACAAAGCCGGCACAATAGTTTTCTTTCACAGAAAACTGGAATTGTATTCCTGACCAAAGAAACACAACTCAAATATCATTAATCAATTCATTTCCAGTTGAATTTCGAGAAAGCTGTGTCAAGTGATTTACACTCCTTCAAAATGCGAAAGTTAAAAAATATATAACTTCAGGAAAATTAGTAAATTTCTCTACAGTCCTCTATCATATCCTCGTTCTTATTAGAATAATATTAAAATATATTAATAATAGCATGTAGTTTTCGTAAGAATTTTGAGTTTTCACTACCACTTTTTAGTTATCAGAGTTTATATGGCAATATAATTACTCAATCATTAAAACTACAAATCGCAGTGGTACATAATGACAACAGCATGCAAATTCGCATAACCTCGTTATAGACCTGACCTGCATCCACATTCAAGTTAAAAATATTCAAACTGATCGAATTACTCTCCGTGTGGAAAGCGCGAAGGGGATTATGGCATCGTGTCAGCAGCCAATTAAAACCTCGGCCATTCTCTGTTATTTTTCGTATTGAGGTTCCAATGGACGCTTGTCGTGCAGAATTAAGATCTGGGGGACCTCTCTCGAATCAGGGGATTGTTTGTTGTTTTTCCGAGTTGTTTTTTTTTATTTTTCTTTCTTTTCCATTGGTTATTAGGAGCTATTTGTATGGGCTGCATTCGTTATAGTCGTTCCGTATAAGTGATCATATATTTTCGCATTATGAAAGACTTGGTGATAATTAAGAAAAAAAATCTTTATCAGATCTTTACACGGGCTAATAAAATTCTAACTATTACTACCATAGCTCTAATACACCCTTGTTACTATCATTTAAGTTCACTCTCTCTCTCTCTCTCTCTCTCTCTCTCTCTCTCTCTCTCTCTCTCTCTCTCTCTCTCTCTCTCATCGAGCTGGTGATCTTTTCCTCTACATTCTATTTTTTCTGCTTTTTTATTTTAGTTTATATATATACACTCATATATGTATATATATATGTATATATACAGTATATACATATACTGTGTATATATATATATATATATATATATATATATATATATATATATATATATATATATATATATATATATATATATATATATATATATATATTGGCTTCATAACCTTAAAAAAATTGCTATGGTACAAAAGTCAGAGTTTTCGAAGGTTCTAATAAAGTCACAGACGTTGGCATTAAAACTGAATAAACACCTTTATGGTGCAACGATCAGTAGTTCCAACAAGTTCTTAGGCATTTGCTTCAAATGTGAGAAAAAAAATCGCAAAGGTGTCACGGTCAGAGACGTCAATCAACCGAACAACTTGCTCAGATTTTGAAAAAAAAAATTCTGCAGAATTAGGTACCAATACTACCCTAAAATGGAAGACTACAGTATCTGTAAAAATACAAAACTGAGGAAAATGGTAGATACTCCCTTGCCTTACTACTGATTTTGCCGATACTGCAAATGGGACCCCATAAATACTCGTGGAAACCATTGAAGAACCATTCTGAAACTGCAGTAACATGTGTATTAGTGTTTCACGAGCCCAATAGGCGGCATATCTCAATTTCGAAAATTTTGCAGATACTGCAGTTTTCCATTGTAGGGCAGAATAAACTTCCAAACGTTTGCATTTTAATACTAGAAAAATATTAGAGTTGTTCTGCAGTTCTAGGGGTCACCACTCCCCAGACATTATCCTCAAAATCTGGATCCACCGCTTCAAAGGAACTATAAAAAGAGATCTGCCATGCTTATTGGTACCAAAAATTTTTCAAACTTATGAGACTATTATTAAATTGCAGAATAGTAACGAAAGCTGCAAGTGATTATGCAACTATTTTTTTTATTTCTAGTTAGCAAGGAATCATTTTTATTATTTGCATTACTACAAATTCCAAATACATGCGCGTTGTATCCTTTCAACGAAAGTTTCCCCAAAAACTCTAAAGTAATCACATTCACAATATAGATCTTATAATTGATTTAAAACTCAGACCAAACCATTAAGAGAAATCCTTTGGAATATTCGTAGATTGTGGCATAAAAATACACCAGATTCTTCCATTCAATTTCCCCCCACCAAAAAAAAAAATAGAACATTTCACAAACGGGTTAACACGCAAAAAAGGTTAAGAGATCAGGTGAACCGTTCTCACGGATCAATGACATTCCATTAATATTCGAAAACATTCTCTAATTGACGGTGAAATGTAAAAGAACGGGTGTTGTGATCTCTCTCTCTCTCTCTCTCTCTCTCTCTCTCTCTCTCTCTCTCTCTCTCTCTCTCACACACACACACACACACACATTCTAATACCCAAATTGGATTCAGAATACAGATGGATGGTTTCCCAACAACATTTTTATTTTCATTTAGTGCTTTCATTAAACAAACCGATCGGTTTTCCATATTTTTTTCTCGGATCTTTGTGTATTTTCTGTTACGACAGAAGAAAATGATACAGTTAGCAGGAATGCAATGACCGTCAGTCAGCTAAGAATAAGAATAATCGCTGTTTTGATTTATTTATATTACCCGTTTAATAACAGAAAATACAGCTATTACGCAAGGCACACCATCAAAGTTAATTATTTGCGTTAGTTGTATCTCTCTTTCCCTATCTTTTGTCATCAAAGTGTATGTTCTCTCTCTCTCTCTCTCTCTCTCTCTCTCTCTCTCTCTCTCTCTCTCTCTCTCTCTCACTACAGACATAAGTATATTCATTCTCTCTCTCTCTCTCTCTCTCTCTCTCTCTCTCTCTCTCTCTTTCTCTCTCTCTCTCTCTCTCTCTCTCTCTCTCTCTCTCTCTGCAGACATACGTATATTCATTCTCTCTCTCTCTCTCTCTCTCTCTCTCTCTCTCTCTCTCTCTCTCTCTCTCTCTCTCTCTGCAGACATACGTATATTCTCTCTCTCTCTCTCTCTCTCTCTCTCTCTCTCTCTCTCTCTCTCTCTCTCTGCAAACATACGTATATTCATTCTCTCTCTCTCTCTCTCTCTCTCTTCTCTGATAAATTTTTTGCACTTTTTGCTGATTTACTTTTCGTTTCACGTTTATTTACAAAATGCAGTTTATGTTTTTGTTATCAAGTTGCTTTTCAGCTCAGTATTTTCCAGCAGGCAGTTATAATAATTGTTCCTTTGAAAAGAATTATGTTTGCGTAGCTTGAATTTAATCTCATGGCCCTTTGAATACTTTATCGACGCTCTGTTTACATAAAGGAGATATCGAAGTAAAACCAACAGCATTTAATTGATTACTGGAAATATGCGGAGATCATTGGAAGATCCATTTTGTAGAACTGTGCGCAATTATGTCATCTTATTTTTGTCCGTATAGCTTTTAGAGACGAGTTTTTACATATGTTTTATGTTTCTTTCGTTCTTTCTGTTTTTGTTTTTTTGTTTTTTTTTGTTTTTTTTTGCAAGGTTGAGCCAAACTATGGGTTGCTCCAGTGAAAATAAATGATGTAGAATGGTTTAGTAGTTCTCATATTTATATTTATCTATGCATTAATTTACCTTCTTTTTTATTTTTTATTTTTTATTTATTTATTTGTGCAGAGCAGTGAGTATGCTCTTGTGTTCAATTTCCGGCATCCTACAGGAGTAAAATTGACATTAACATCTTCCTCAATACAAAAAGTTCATTCGCCATTTAGGGAACGTTCCTTCAATAAAGGAATCCTCACTCTTCTCTCCCATGGTTTAGGACACTTTACATTTGTATCCAAATTCACTGGCACTTCCTATGCAGCAATATCTAGGTTTTACCGCTGACTAATGGTGGCGTAGCAATGCCTCAGTCAACGGAGTGACCTGAGGAATGGGGCTACCCTTGGCCTCAAGAAAATGAAGCTCATCTGCCATTTAATAGGCCTTTTCTCCCCCACCCCCTTACAAAAAAATAACTTAAAATAAGAAATCTGCCACGTACTGGACGCGATAGAAAGTGTTACACATGTGGAAAGTTGGGACAGTATATTTTGAGGTGGCCCGGTAATGTAGAGAGAATGGAGTTATTAGGCTGATGAAAATGGTTGAATAATTATTCAGAGGAATATGTTGCACTGGGGAAAATGAGGCACAATAAAGACTGGATGAACAGGACTGGTGAGAGCGGTATAAGATCTGTGTAGATATACTAGAAACATCTTTGGTCCAGTAACTAAAAGTTGAGTGTGAAAGTGACAATTATCTCACTTCTCCCTAAGGCCACCACTTCCCAGAAACGTCCTTAGTGCTGGAAAAATATTATATACACGCAAACACATCACTGACACGAAAAAGCACCGTACATTAAACTTTTATTCTTGATTATCATGTGAAAACTTTTCGGTGCACAATTTTAACCTTGACTGGAAAGCGCGTTGCTGGAATAAAAGCACTTTAGAACTATATTGGTTTGGCTTTATGCCTCTCTAAAGCCCGCGTCAGTTAGGAAACGGCTTCGTTCATACATATTGGACAGGATAGTCCGGTATTTTACGGCGCAAGTTTAATAGAGTATGCTGTAAAATTCACCCCCTCATATTGGATGTAACACTCTCTCTCTCTCTCTCTCTCTCTCTCTCTCATTTACCGTTTATCTATCCATTCAGCCTCATGGGAAAGCGCCTGATATTCATGAAACATCAAAACTTTCTTATTTCAATATTTATTTTTGCTATTGCGTATTGCGAAAGGGTATTAGAACTTTAATACTGAACGTTAATGGAGATTGATCAATTTTATGCACATATATATATATATATATATATATATATATATATATATATATATATATATATATATATATATAATGTATGTATGTATGTATATATATACAGTATATACATATGTGTGTATGTGTATGTGTTTGTATGTGTGTATAATTAATATATGTATGTGTATTTATATATATATATATATAAATATGTATGTATGTATATATACTTATATATATATATGTATATATGTATATATATATATATATATATATATATATATATATATATATATATATATATATATATATATATATATTTACACTTCAAAGCTATTTCCTTGCAAGGTCCATAGGTAAGAGGAAGATAAAAGTAAACATTATCATCCTTATTAGCTAAATAAAAATTCCTAATGTTTGTTATACGTCCTGACGGCACTTGGAATTCAATTCAGTTCAATACAATCTTCAGTTTCTCTTAAACCTGAGGTATCATCTTTACAAAGACATATTTGCTTACCTGTGCTTAAAAGAGTCGTAAAACGGCCGTAATAAAAAAAAAAAAAGTAAAAATTGCGCAGAAGTTTCTTTGGGGCAATCGAGTTTTCTGTACAGCGTATAATCAAGGCCACCGGAAACAGATCTATCTTTCGGTGGTCTCGCTATAATACTGTATGAGCCACGGCCCAAAATCTTTAACCGCAGCTCGGTTGTGGCCAATCCTATATCGTTGCCAGACGCACGATTATGGCTAATTTCAACCTTAAATAAAATCAAAACTACTGAGGCTAGAGGGCTGCAATTTGGTATGTTTGATGATTAAAGGGTGGGCGACCAACATACCAATTTGCAGCCCTCTAGCCTTAGTAGTGTTTAAGATCTGAGGGCGGACAGAAAAAGTGCAAGCAGAAAAAAGTGTCGACGGGCAAACAAAGTCGGCACAAAAGTTTTTTTTTTCAGAAAACCAGAAAATGATAGGTTGGTTTCGTTTAATCTTGGTTAGTTGTTAAGTGGAATAAGAGGTCTTGTATGGACCTCTGGACAGAGCCCAACCAGTGGAGATTGAGCAGATAGTATGACTTATCTCCGTTCCGTTTCTATAACTCAGAAACGGAACAAAGACATTAGGTTTTTGTATACCGAAAGTTTGCGGAGTTACAATCTTTTGTTTCTGTATTGATCTTTGTTTAAACAATCATTAACAGAAGCTTTTCAAAAATTATTTGTAAATGCAGTGACTCCTGTTTCTCTATTTTTATTATATGAATGTCAGAGAAATATTTTAAATTAGATGTAGCCAGCTGTATAATTATATTATTAATATTAAAGTTTAGTGGTTCATAAACATTTCAGTGATGGCACATGTTCATTGTGATTGACATATTTTTCATATATCTATGTTTGTTATATATCTACTAAATTCTTGTCATAAAGCCTTAAAACCGTTTTCAGCTAATCCGCTAAGCCTGAGGAGTTATTACTAAAACTAAAAGGAAATCGGTACTATAACATAATCCGTCATTGTTAATGTGGAGTAAGTCATAAATAACCATTTGTTCGTTTTTTACATTTTTGGGGAAAAATATATTCCCTGGAAGTGAAGAGACTGGAAAAATCTTATACATTAAATAACCATTTGTTCCTTTGTTACATTTTTGGGGGAAAAAAATATTTACTGGAATGAAGAGACGGAAAAAATCTTATACTTTAAATAACCACTTGTTCACTTGTTACATTTTTGGGGGAAAAAATACATTCACTGGAATGAAGAGACGGGAAAAACCTTATACTTTAAATAACTATTTGTTCATTTATTACATTTTTGGAGGAAAAAATATATTCACTGAAAGCAAAGAAACGGGAAAAATCTTATACTTTCAGTGATATTCAGTGAGTTAGAAAATTCATCACTGACAAAATACAACGAGTAAACTTGCCATTCGAACCAGCGTAGGAATTGCAAAATTTGATTTGAATTTTCCATTGAAATCGAGATGAAACGTGGGGAAATACATTTGATATTCTGATAACTTACCTTTCATACATGTCGAGAGGAATTTAATCTTCCGCTTTTTCGCAGGACAAGGGGAGATGAATCCTATTGCTCATCTGTATGTATATGTTTATATATATGTATGTATGTATATGTATATATATATATATATATATATATATATATATATATATATCATATATATATATATATATATATATATATATATATATATATATATATATATGCATAAGTATATGTATATGTTGTATGTATATATTTATGTACATATTCATAATTCATGTTGGTAAGTATGCATTAACAACTTGTCATGAAGTAATTCCCATGAAGTTCTTGGAATCTGTAATTTCTCGAAAACAGAATTGTTAAAGCAGCATATATACCTTACTTTTTTAACAGTACTGATATCTGATCTCAGGCCACAGGGATGGTTGGGGGTAGCGGTGGGAGCCTTCCCGGAAATTAAATGGGCCTTACTTGAATGGAATTTAGTTAACACACATATTTCTGATAGACAGATTTTCCTTTCATGTTTTTGTTTCGTGGGATGGAATGTAATTTCATCACAAGGTTATAGTACGTTTCGTATATGTTTCCTTTTATTCTTGAAAAGTATCACTCATAAATAACGAAAATTATTATTATTATTATTATTATTATTATTATTATTATTATTATTATTATTATTATTATTATTATTATTATTATTATTATCTATTTTTTTTTTTGGGGAGGGGGTTCTGTCACATTCATCCTGTTCGCCTGGGTGGTTCTTATAGTGTGGGGTTCCGGGTTGCATCCTGCCTCCTTAGGAGTCCATCACTTTGCTCACTATGTGCGTTGTTTCTAGAAGCATACTCTTCTGCATGAGTCCTGGAGCTACTGCGGCATCTAGTTTTTCCAGATTTCTTTTCAGTTATCTTGGGACCGTGCCCAGTGTTCCTATTATTATTATTATTATTATTATTATTATTATTATTATTATTATTATTATTATTATTATTATTATTATTAAACAGATGATAAACCCTATTCATAAGGAACTCGCCTACAAGGGCTTTTGACATTAATTCAAGCTTCCATTGAATAAGGTGTTCATTTCTAGAAAGTTATAGAAGATAACAGGAAATGCAGAGAGGTGAAATCATTCATTGGAAAAAAAGATGAATTATTTTAAAGATATAGATAACCGATTTTTTTATTAGTTTTCTGTAAAAGAAAACTATTGTGCCGGCTTTGTCTGTCCGTCCGCTCTTTATTCTGTCCGCACTTTTTCTGTCCGCCTTCAGATCTTAAAAATTACTGAGGCTAGAGGGCTGCAAATTGGTATGTTGATCACCCACCCTCCACTCGTCATCAAACATAGCAAATTGCAGCCTCTAGCCTCAGTAGTTTTTATTTATTTAAGATTAAGTTTAGCGATACCCGTGCTTCTGGCAACGATATAGGATAGGCCACCACCGGGCGGTGGTTAAAGTTTCGTGGGCTGCGGCTCATATAACATTATACCGAGACCACCGAAAGATAGATCTATTTTCGGTGGCCTTGATTATACGCTGTAGCGACTGTACAGAAAACTCGATTGCGCCGAAGAAACTTCTGCGCATTTTTTACTTGTTTATTTTGCACAGTGTTAATCAGGAAAGGGAGTTATAGGCCTACGTTATTTCGTACTGTTATTTACGAAAGAAAATCACTTGTTATTCCGTTCTAGCTAGTCCGCTGGTATAGTGGTTAGTGCCGAGGCGTGCCCCTTAAATGTCGCGGGTTCGCGTCTCCCCCAGGGCGATGGATAATCACAGGCTCTGCATCACGATCAGTTACTGCTGCGGTGTGGGGTCTGCGGTGGGAGGTTGAAACCAGCATTCTTTGGAAGCTTGAATTTCAATTCAATGGCCCCTTTGGTGTGCTTGTTCCATGTGAATAGGTTTCATCTACTGAAATAATAATAATAATAATAATAATAATAATAATAATAATAATAATAATAATAATAATAATAATAATAATAATAATAGTGTTATTCAAGAAAGGAAATAACTCGTTACCTAGTCTAATACTGTTTACAGCAGGAAATTAAGTGATATTTCTTAGTTCATTTACACTTCTGCATATTTTAATCTTTATTTTCAATCTTTTATTTATGTTCCCTGAGACACTTAATCTATGCTTACATTTCTTTATTAATTTATAAGTCACTGTATTTTCTTTCCTTGCAATAAAATTTTTTTTTTATGTGCCATCAGATGCGCAATCTCTTCCGCCGAGGTCACGTGACTTCCAGGTCACGCCCATGACCAACAAAGTAGGAGACTTTCCTCCCCCGTGGTCACGTGACTTCCAGGTCACGCCCATGACCAACAAAGTAGGAGACTTTCCTCCCCCGTGGTCACGTGACTTCCAGGTCACGCCCATGACCAACAAAGTAGGAGACTTTCCTCCGTCGTGGTCACGTGACTTCCAGGTCACGCCCATAACCAACAAAGTAGGGCACTTTCCTCCCCCGTGGTCACGTGACTTCCAGGTCACGCCCATGACCAACAAAGTGGGAGACTTTCCTCCGTCGTGGTCACGTGACTTCCAGGTCACGCCCATAACCAACAAAGTAGGGCACTTTCCTCCGGCCGAGGTCACGTGACTTCCAGGTCACGTCCATGACCAACAAAGTAGGGCACTTTCCTCCGTAGAGGTCACGTGACTTCCAGGTCACGTCCATGACCAACAAAGTAGGGCACTTTCCTCCGGCCGAGGTCACGTGACTTCCAGGTCACGCCCATGACCAACAAAGTAGGGCACTTTCCTCCGGCCGAGGTCACGTGACTTTCCAGGTCACGCCCATGACCAACAAAGTAGGACACTTTCCTCCGCCAAGGTCACGTGACTTCCAGGTCACGCCCGTGACCAACAAAGTAGGGCACTTTCCTCCGCCGAGGTCACGTGACTTCCAGGTCACGTCCACGACCAACAAAGTATGACACTTTCCTCCGCCGAGGTCACGTGACTTCCAGGTCACGCCCGTGACCAGCAAAGTAGGACACTTTCCTCCGTCGAGGTCACGTGACTTCCAGGTCACGTCCATGACCAACAAAGTAGGGCACTTTCCTCCGCCGAGGTTACGAGACTTCCAGGTCACGCCCATGACCAACAAAGTAGGGCACTTTCCTCCGGCCGAGGTCACGTGACTTCCAAGTCACGTCCATGACCAACAAAGTAGGACACTTTCCTCCGTCGTGGTCACGTGACTTCCAGGTCACGCCCGTGACCAACAAAGTAGGGCACTTTCCTCCGCCGAGGTCACGTGACTTCCAGGTCAGGCCTATGATCAACATTTGCTTTTTCGATTTTGGTTTGCCATATTTATGGAGATAATGTTCCCTGGAACTTCGAAAACACTCAGAAAATTGTTTCAAATTGTTTCAATCTCTTCAACTGGGCCGATGACTGGTCAGGCTTCACTAACCAGTTTGTAAAGCAATTTCCTCCTCCCCTTTCTTATCATTTCATCTCACGCCCTCTTCGAGGGAACAACGCTTTCCCGTCCGAAAAATCTGGAAAATGTTCCAGATTTTTCGGAAGTTTTCATTTTAAAAGTGGATGATACCATGCTCTTCAGGATGGATACGTTTTCATTACTGCTCTTGAAGTATGGGCGCTTTTGTATCTTGTTCACATGCAAGCATACACACTCACATATATACATCTATGTATATATATAAATATCTATACACACACACACACACACACACACACACATATATATATATATATATATATATATATATATATATATATATATATATATATATATATATATATATATATATTTCATATACATATACAGTATATATATATATATATATATATATATATATATATATATATATATATATATATATATATATATGTATGTATGTATGTATGTATGTATGTATGTATATATATATATATATATATATATATATATATATATATATATATATATATATATATATATATATATATATATATATATATATATATATATATATATATATAATATATGTGTGTGTGTGTGTAAGTGTGTGTACTGTTTCAAAGCCTCCGATCACTCAATAAAATCATATCTACATTACGTGATTTTGCTTAGAGTCCACTTAAAAAAGGATTCCTTTCCAGACTTCAAGTTGAGTTTTTTAAAAAGATAGAGGATTAAATACATCATAAAATGTTATGAACCTAATACTTGTGGTCTATTAAAATGCATGAATTTATTACTTGTAACCGCTCCTATAATTCAGGCCATGTTAGATTTCTGTTGAATTGTTTTTAAAAAGAAATTCTTATCGCAGCAAAATAAAAAGTAATTTGCATAAAAATGAATAATAACGCAGAATCTCCAACTGCTTTTAATTCCCCACCATTTGGGGATGAGTAACGTATATCAATATAAAATCTCCTTCGTAAGCTTTAGATATTCCCGCATGCATAATTTAGTTCCGTCGAGTGTTAACGATACCACGAAATTGGTGAGCGTTAAAGAAAAAAAGCTCAGCCAGAAATTTATTCCTCATAAATCCTATAATCGGCTTCTTCCTCCTCCTCCTCCTCCTCCTCCTCCTCCTCCTCCTCCTCCTCCTCCTCCTCCTCCTCCTCCTCCTCTCAGGGCCTCTTCAATAAGCTATCAGCAGAAGAGCAAGCAAATGTTGCATGTGGGTTAACATATTGCTTCGTTTTTATTGGTTCGATAATTATGGCTGAAGGGTGGTGAAAAATATTACAGATTTTATTCTTCTTCTTCTTCTTTTTCTAAAAGCATGATAGATATTACCTATTCGTTTATGTTTTATTTGTTAAGAAATGGCTGAGGAATTGTCTCATCCAGCAAGTACGTTGACAGCTTCATTAGAAATGAAATTTATAAAGACCAACTGTATATATTTAAATTGTACAGAGTACTACGGTATAGTTCATGATAAAATTGCTGTGATATAAAATGAAATAGTGAGGCTATTTCGCAACAAAATCGTGAAAGTCATTTCACAAAAGCAAATGAGTTACAGGAGAATGGTGTTACCATCTACTTCTTAAGCTGAACAGTAAACCATCTGCAGAGATTATTCTAAACCTCGCTAAGGACCCGAGATGGTCTTTCTAATTGTACAGAACTTAGGCCCATAGGATGATTTTCCTTCATTCCTCAAGTCTAGATGATTTAATGATTTAATTATTTCATTTGATGATTTAATTATTTCATCGCAGAAATATGCGTATCGGCAATTATGAAAACTATCTGACACATCAACAGATGCCTTAGCCTTGTGTTCATCATGTTGCTACCTAACATTTTTAGTTTTCTGTAAAAGAAAACTATTGTGCCGCCTTTGCCTGTCCGTCCGTCCGTACTTTATTCTGTCCGCATTTTAGCTGTCCGCTCTCAGATCTTAAAAACTACAGATGCTAGAGGGTTGCAAATTGCTATGTTGATCATCCACCCTCCAGTCATCAAAAATACCAAATTGCAGCCCTCTAACCTCAGTAGTTTTTTTTTATTTGATTTAAGGTTAAAGTTAACCATAATCGTGCCTCTGGCAACTATATAGGCCAGGTCACCACCTAGCCGTGGTTAAAGTTTCATGGGCCGCTGCTCATACAGCATCATACCGAGACCACTGAAAGATAGATCTATTTCCGGTGGCCTTGATTATACGCTGTACAGAAAACTCGATTGCGCCGAAGAAACTTCAGCGCATTTTTTACTTGTTTCAGAGTGTATCGTCGGTGTTTCAAATTATGAGAGAAATGGAAACGTAATTTATTTAAATATCGTTTAAACAAATTCAGACTACACGTTTCTCAATAAATGATTTAGTAGATGAAGCTAAATTTTAATCACGACATTTTAAAAAATGAAAGGAAGAACTCCATTTTGAAAAATGATTAATAAAAAACAAATTTCTCACTAGATTACATTCTCGTCATTTCCGAGATAGTATCTCTATCCTCATTGTTGAAAGAAATATTTCATTATTTGAAAGAATAAAAAATTTAGAGATATCAGACAACAGCAAAATTTATGATTGATAGCTTAACTGGGTCATTCGAAAATCTAATATATTTGAAGAATGTAGCATCATTTACTACGATGTGGATTATATGAAATTAAAAGCACACACAGGCACACACACGCACACAAACATATATGTATATATATATATATATATATATATATATATATATATATATATATATATATATATATATATATATATATATATATATATATATATATATATATATATATAATCTTACAGGCATTTAAATACTAAAAGTCTATACCTTTGAAGGCATATCTCTTACATAACTACAGTCTTTGTCCATACTTCTAAAGACGAAAGCCAAATTACTCCTAATATTTATATGAATATCTCTCTTTGTCTTACATTCGTAATAATGGCCTCCAACATATTCATACGAACATAGGTAAAATTATGTACTACATGACCATCACAAATGGAACGCCCATACATGGAAGAAAAATGGATGAATATATTTGAGCGGTAATTATGAATAAAATATAATGGTAAAAAAGGACTACGTTCACACACGTACACGCACACACACATGCATATACACGTAACCGTGATTACGTGTACGAGTATGTGTATACGTTTGAATGTATGATTGCGTGTTTGTGTGTATATGTTTGTATATGTATATGTGTGTTTGTGTGTATAAATGAATGGGCCTTCCGTTTGGGATGGTCATATACATAATTATTATAAATTATATACTCTTATGAATATGATTATGTTGGAACGGAATGGGATGGAATGGAATATAGAGTTTAGGCCAAAGGCTAACCACTGGGACCTATGAGGTCTTTCAGCGCTGAAAAGGAAATTGAAAATAGGTAGGCCTGAAAGTTTTAACAGGAGGAAAACCTCAAAGCAGTTGCACCATGAAATAACTGTCAGGAAAGGGTGGATAGCAAGATGGGAAGAAATGCAATATGAATGGAAGTACAGTAAAAGGAGTGAAAGGGGTTGCAGCTAGGGGCCGAAGGGACGCTGCAAAGAACCTTAAGTAATGCCCCTGAGGTGCACTGACGGCACTATCTTCCTCCTACGGGATTATGAATATGTTGAAGGCCATTCCGTGAGACAAAGAGAGGCTTTCGCATAGATATTATGACGTGTAATATTGTCCAGTCCTCGCCGGGGCTCCGGAGAGAAGCACAAAAGGAATCTGTAGTTAGTTTTAATGAGGACGACAAGATTTGCTTTAATCTCAGGGTATCACAGGGGCGCTGCCGAGGCTCTTCGCCCTCATTAATGGACTTTAGGGAAATAGCTTCGAGCTCTGCTAGTCTGATACAGTATAGTCTTCAGCTGCAGCGGGTATGGTATGATTTCAGCTGCTTCGTTTTAAGTTTACTTTGTGTATGTATGTATGTATGTATGTATGTATGTATGTATGTATGTATGTATGTATGTATGTATGTAAATATATATATACCTATATCTAAATAAATATGTATATACACCTATGTATAAATAAATGCATATACACCTATATGTAAATATATATATACTGTATATATATATATATGTGTGTGTGTTTGTGTGTCTGTATACATAAACATATATTATGAAGAAGGAATAAAAGAAATGACTGCCAGAAACATTAAACATACTGGAGTTTAATGGACACAAAGCATTTCTAGACACACCAAGGACAGAATATGGTGCAATAACTGAATAACTAAAGCAGGTATGCAGCACATTCACAAAAAAAATAGTAACAGAGAACATAATAAATAAGTTAGTAAGGAATGTTAGACAGATTACGTTACATGAATAAAGAAATGCATACAATATGTATGACGAACACAAATGAGCTTAAAAGCAAATGAGAGAAGGTGAAATACATAAAAAAAAGAATTCATTCCAGAGACATTTCTGTATTTTCAGAGAAAGAAGAACTGTGCTCAGACCAAAAAAGATACGTAGGCGAGAATTCATTACATTCGGAGCACAAGGGATGAAAACGGAATTTGTTGTAAGCAGAGGAGAGTAAGGGAGATGAGAATTGAAGGCTAAACGAGAAGAGCGGAGAGGAATAAAGGAGATGATCCTCATACAAAGTGAGCCCGTGGCCTTGGCTCGTCTCGGTTGGTTGTTCCGAGTTCAGACATCCACACCAGGTCTCTTATTCCCTTACCTTACTACACTCACCGGACTGCTTAATGTAAACCAGTCACCAACTCTTATAGTATTATACCGGTAACCGTATCCGGAACGGTAGGTCTGAGAATTAATAATAATAATAATAATAATAATAATAATAATAATAATAATAATAATAATAATAATAATAATAATAACCTTTATTTCGGCTCAGGGCAATATACATGGAACATACAAATACAATACACACAATCTAGATACATAAGGTAACATGATAAAAATAATTATCGACAGTATCCACACAGTTGCCGGAGAAGTAGAAAAAAATAGGGTTCATAATAACGGCAGTGACAGTAATTTTACGGAGAATAATAGGAAAAAAATTAAAAATGATAACCATAAAAAATACAGATTGCAGACGATTAATTTCCAGGTCAGAAAATAAACCAGTGCAGTTGCTTCAATGCAACAAAAAAGTACATTTTAAAAGAATATTTATGAAATGGGAGGAGGGATTTTCAAGAAAATGCAACAGTGCACGAAGCGCACACAAGTTGAAACCCATTATGATGTATCACACGCGGAAAAGCATTGTACACGAGCGAGCTTAAAATCCAATAATGAATATCGTTCTAGCGCCAACGGCTTATAATCACGAAGCCGATGGCGAGGGAGAGAGAGAACGCCGTGTATTCCGTGAAAGGTCAATTAACAATTCCTGTTATTTTTCCAACCCGCTGACCTGCTACTTCGGTTGTGTGTTATATCGTTTAATCTGAGCTAAGCATTAGTTCCTCCCGACGGTTAATTAGTGAGGCTTCGAAGGGCTTGCCTTCATAAGTGGAGATTAAGGCCCACAGCAGCGGCTGTAAACAGCTGGTCGAAACGCATTTGCCGCGTGGGAAGTGGATACTCTTGTTTTCGTCTTTCGCCGGAGTTGGTGCTGTTGCTCCACATTTGCAGGTTCTTAGTTTCGTTCTTTATTGATGCTATTGCTCCACATTTGGGGGTTCTTAGTTTCGTTCTTCATTTATGTTATATTGCTCCACATTGGCAGGTTCTTAGTTTCGTTCTTTATTTATGTTATATTGCTCCACATTTGCAGGTTCTTAGTTTCGTTCTTTATTGATGTTATTGCTCCACATTTGTAGGTTCTTAGTTTCGTTTTTATTTGTGTTATATTGCTCCACATTTGCAGGTTCTTAGTTTCGTTCTTTATTGATGTTATTGCTCCACATTTGTAGGTTCTTAGTTTCGTTCTTCATTTATGTTATATTGCTCCACATTTGCAGGTTCTTAGTTTCGTTCTTTATTTATGTTATATTGCTCCACATTTGCAGGTTCTTAGTTTCGTTCTTTATTGATGTTATTGCTCCACATTTGTAGGTTCTTAGTTTCGTTCTTTATTTGTGTTATATTGCTCCACATTTGCAGGTTCTTAGTTTCGTTCTTTATTGATGTTATTGCTCCACATTTGTAGGTTCTTAGTTTCGTTCTTCATTTATGTTATATTGCTCCACATTTGCAGGTTCTTAGTTTCGTTCTTTATTTATGTTATATTGCTCCACATTTGCAGGTTCTTAGTTTCGTTCTTTATTGATGTTACTGCTCCACATTCGCAGGTTCTTAGTTTCGTTCTTTATTGATGTTATTGCTCCACATTTGTAGGTTCTTAGTTTCGTTCTTCATTTATGTTATATTGCTCCACATTTGCAGGTTCTTAGTTTCGTTCTTTATTTATGTTATATTGCTCCACATTTGCAGGTTCTTAGTTTCGTTCTTTATTGATGTTACTGCTCCACATTCGCAGGTTCTTAGTTTCGTTCTTTATTGATGTTATTGCTCCACATTTGTAGGTTCTTAGTTTCGTTCTTTATTGGTGTTATTGCTTTTCGTTCTTCATTTATGTTTTATTGCTCCACATTTGCAGGTTCTTAGTTTCGTTCTTTATTGATGTTATTGCTCCACATTTGCAGGTTCTTAGTTTCGTTCTTTATTGATGTTATTGCTCCACATTTGTAGGTTCTTAGTTTCGTTCTTTATTGATGTTATTGCTCCACATTTGCAGGTTCTTAGTTTCGTTCTTTATTGATGTTATTGCTCCACATTTGCAGGTGCTTAGTTTCTTTCTTTATTGATGTTATTGCTCCACATTCGCAGGTTCTTAGTTTCGTTCTTTATTAATGTTATTTTTCCACATTCGCAGGTTCTTAGTTTCGTTTTTTATTGATGTTATTGCTCCACATTCGCATGTTCTTAGTTTCGTTTTTTATTGATGTTATTGCTCCACATTCGTTCTTTATTAATGTTATTTTTCCACATTCGCAGGTTCTTAGTTTCGTTTTTTATTGATGTTATTACTCCGCATTTGTAGGTTCTTAGTTTCGTTCTTTATTGATGTTATTCTCCACATTGGCAGGTTCTTAGTTTCGTTCTTTATTGATGTTATTACTCCGCATTTGTAGGTTCTTAGTTTCGTTTTTATTGATGTTATTGCTCCATATTTGCAGGTTCTAGTATCGTCCTTAATTGATGTTGATGTTATTGCTTCACATTTTCAGGTTCCCTGAAGCGTTCTTTACTGATTTATTGCTCTACATTTTGTGGTACCTCGCAGCGTCCTTCATTGATGTTGATGTTATTGCTCCACATTTTCAGGTTCTCAGTTTCTTTCTTTATTGATGTTATTGCCCCACGTTCGCAGGTTCTTAGTTCATTCTTTATTGATGTTATTGCTCCACATTCGCGGGTCCTTACTGTTGTCCTTCATTGATATTGATGTTATTGCTCCACTTTTCATGTTATTTGTAGCGTTATTTATTCGTGTTATTTCTTATTATTGCTCTACATTTTTAGATTCTTTGTGTCGTCCTTTGATATTGCTGTTACTGCTCAGTATTTCAATCTCTGGTTTTATTGCTCTATATATTTCGGTTCTTACTATCATCTTTCACTGATGTTATTGCTCTATCTTTTCAGGCTCTTACTATCGTTCCTTACTGGCATTACTGCCCTACATTTTCAGGTTGTTAATATTGTTTTATATTGATGTTATTGCTCTACATATTCCTAATTTTAGTATAGTTCTTTATTGATCTTACTGCTGAGCATTTCCAGACTCATCGTATCATCCGTTGTTGATAATATTAATATGAATTTTCAGGTTATTAGTATAACCTTTCATTAAGCTTTGATGTTACCGATCCACCTCTTCAGTTTTATATCATTATTCCTTATTGATAATAATGTAATTGCTTCACAACGAAATGTTCTGAAGATTATCTTTCATTGGTTCGGCCCTTTACGTATATATATATATATATATATATATATATATATATATATATATATATATATATATATATATATATATATATATGTGTGTGTGTATATATATATACATATATATATGTATGTATGTATGTATGTATGTATGTATGTATGTATGTATGTATGTATGTATGTATGTATGTATATATATATATATATATATATATATATATATATATATATATATATATATATATATTGAAAGAGAGAGAGAGAGAGAGAGAGAGGTGATTATACATTAGCTTTTCAGAGCCAGTGTGGCCCATTGCTCAAACGTAATAGTATCCTGGCATGAAGCAGTAGAGAGAAGGGGGCAATTATACATAACTTTTGAGGCCCAGTAATGCATACTGTTCAAACGAAAATAGTCAACTAGCATGAAGCAGTACAGAGAGAGAGAGAGAGAGAGAGAGAGAGAGAGAGAGAGAGAGAGAGAGAGAGAGAGAATGGTGGAAGGTCATGGAAGAACACACAGCATGTGCCACAGAATGCCAATTAACCGCGGGCATTATTTTTGGGCCCTCCCGGGCTGTTGCTGTTTCTCAAAAGCGCCGCGTCGTTTAATTTGACCTAAGCATGAGTTCCCTCTGAAGGGTAATTAGCGAGCGCTTTTAATGGCTCACCTTCATAACCGGAGATTAAGATCGCCCCCAAAAGCCGCCGAAATTGTGGCCCCCAAACGCGGTTTCCTGTATGAGAAGTGAAGACCCTCGCGAGTGCCCTTCACCGATGTTTACGCTACTGTTGTACATTTTCCCCGAGTTCCCGAAGTAATTTCATTAGTTTTCCTAAGCCTCTGTTATCTATGAATTTACCTTTTTTTCCTGCAGTCATGAAATGGTCCCTCTAGCTTAATTTGCTTTACTTCCGGCTTACTTCCGGTTTACTTCCGGTTTACTTCCGGCGTTGAAATAAGTGCAAGTTTATTTGCCTCTGATTTAAATGGGATGAACTACTGTACCTTCCGCTGTGCAGTTTGCATGGCTTCTGAAATAGGCCTTTGCTGGAAGCTCAGTGGTCCGGTTAAGGAAATAGAGATAATAATACGAGTATTTATACTGATATTCTAGATGTTGATTGCCAACAGTGCATGGCTGTAAAATGTCTGTTCTAAAAGTATTTGCTTTTTCATGTACTTTTTTTGTAATTAATGTCTTCATTTTAGACCATTACAATTGCTGCTGACTCAGTTGTATGGCGAAAAGGGAATTATAAAATTAATATTCCAGAAATAGAAGCAATATTCAAAACAAAAAGGTTAAAGCCAGCTCATATCTCTGGTGAATAGGAATAAACGGAACTATTGAGAGAGAGAAAGCGTGGGGTGGGGGGCGGCAGATAAAACATGATTTGAAAAACTGGTTGAAATATCAAACCAGTGATATGCGACACATCCTATTTTCAGTTTTCAAAAATGTTCCTCCAAACATTTCCATTTCATCACATCCCTGCTTGAAGTGATTCGCTAAATTTTGAAGCCATCTCGAACCATTTTTGTGATATCATTCCTACCTGACGATTTTGCAATCAAAGGACGTTCCAGGATTTCATCGTAAGATCCTACCAGATTCGATCATCGCAATAGTCTTGATACCCTATTGCACGAACAATTTCCAAGGACGATGCAAGTTTCTATTTGTGTGAACTGGCTGTTTCCTCTTCGTAAAGTAAAACGTTTCCAGGGAAATCGTGAGTAATAGAAACCAGTAAATAATGCGCCGAAGTTTCTTCGGCGCAGTCGAGTTTTCTGCACAGCGTATAATGCTGAATGAAACTCTCAGTCACGGCCCATGAAACTCTCAGCCACGGCCCATGAAACTTTCAACCACAGCCCGGTGGTGGCCTACGTCTTTGGTACCTATAGCGGTGCCAGATGCACGATCATGGTTAACTTTAACCTTAAATACAATAAAGACTACTGAGACCAGAGGGCTGCAATTTGGTATGTTTGATGATTGGAGGGTGAATGATCAACACACCAATTTGCAGCCCTCTAGCCTCAGTACTTTTTAAGATCTGAGGGCGGACGGACAGACAAACAGCCATCTCAGTAGCTTTCTTTTACAGAAAAGTAAAACGATATATTGTTGCATAAGGGTAATGTGAACTTTTATATGCAAGCAGAATGACTATGTAGTAAGCATGCAGACACACAAGCGCCCGCACAGACACATGCAAGCAACTGTGGGATGATATCTAAAAAATTAAAGTGATTCACTCTTTCTATACTAAAGGAAAAAAATCAGTAAACGCCATTAGCAAAACAAATGATTAGTCAGAAATCATAAGAGATCAATTTTCAGACCCGAATCTAACCTAGAGAGTTAATCACGTATGTCCATTATCTAAATATATTTCCACTTGATAATTTACTCGTTGCCAGACAGACAAGAAAACTAATTAAAGGGAACTGGAGAAATTCATGTGACCAGTTAACTAATTTATACATGTCATGAATTCACTGAGGCCATAAATCGTGAGAATTGATAAACATTTCAAAACTCCCTCCCTTCCCGCCGCCCCCTCTTCAGAAGCTCTAATATAATCGAGGGATACAGCGGAGATTAGAGAGGATTCGCCCACCGAAGACCTTCCTGCTATCAGTAAACAGGAAACTGCGTCATATATATTTTGGAGATAGATATACTAAACAGATTATGAGTTTAACGTGACATGATGTTATAGCAGAGTATCGAGAGTAGGTATGTTAATGAATTATCTTCTGCATATGTTAAGAACATGTAATTATCTAATGAAAAACTAAAAAAAAAAAACATTCTCTTAAATAAAAACAAGTAAAAATTACGCCTAAGTTTCTTCGGCGCAATCGAGTTTTCTGTACAGCCGCTAGCTCTGTCTTTCGGTGGTCTCGGTATAATGCTGTATGAGTCGCTGCCCATGAAACTTTAACCACCGCCCGGTGGTGGCATATCCTGTATCGTTGCCATACGCACGGTTATGGCTAAATTTAACCTTAAATCAAATAAAAACTGCGGAGACTAGAGGGCTGCAATTTGGTATGTTTGATGATTGGAGGTTGGATGATCAACGTAACAATTTGCAGCCCTCTAGCCTCAGTAGTTTTTAAGATCTGAGGGCGGACAGAAAACGTGCGTGCGGACAGAAAAAGAGTGCGGACAGAAAAAAATGCGGACGGACAGACATGGCCGGCACAATAGTTTTCTTTACAGAAAACTAAAATTATCATAAAAAAACATACATAAACATACACTCCTAAACACTAACCAGCTTTCCAACGACTAATGATATACCAGAGTATCGGGAGTATGATAGGAATCATCTTATGCATATGTAAGGAGCAGGTAATATCTCTATAAAAACAACAACAGAAAAAAAAACATTCTCGTAAAATATATTATCATAAAATTAAAAACATACACAAACAAAGTCCCGAAACACTAACCAGCTTTCCCAAAGGTTAACCCGCAAAGCAGCACCAGCAGCGTCTTCCACTCGCAAATCAAGTTTGATACCAATTACCCGGGGCGAATAAAACTCGACCCCAATTATCTTTCGCAAGGAAAACTTGAGAACAATTATCCATCCCGAGGTAAAACATGGCAGCAATTTCTCTCCGCGATGGAACTTCGGCCGAGTAATTATTGCACAAGAGTGTAATAACCTTCTTGCACGCCCTGACGTGAATGCTGATGACGCACCTGTGGGTATTTAGAGCTGAATAGAGTCTCCTTTTATACAGAGGTGATGGAGCTCTTTCATATTATTTACGCTGCCTTACGAAAGCCTCTGAGAAATTTCTGAAATTACGTGAATGTTGTAGGCACCAGTTAATCAGCTCCTTAATATTGATCATTTCAATTATGTTGTGAGTTAATAAACTCTAGTTTCGCGTAGGGAATTTTGTCGATAAATTTCAAGATATTGCTGAAGATTGCCTTGATTTATGAGAGCAAAATAAGATGCACCCGGGTACCTTTTCCTTAAACATTTCATATAAATTTTATAATTTTTCTTAAGGAATTCTGCATTAAATATTATTCGCTAAAAATTGTACATAATTTAATTCCTATCGTCTGTCCTTTTTACTCTACTTTAGCTGAGCATTTCAGGAGGGAGGATGCGGATATACAACATAAAGGGAATAATTAATATCACGGTTGATATCCTCTTAGGCAATTGACAAACACGTGCCAATGTCAAGGCTTTGTCACAACAGCTCTGTACCTCAGTCTTGAGCTAACATCCTCTCTCTCTCTCTCTCTCTCTCTCTCTCTCTCTCTCTCTCTCTCTCTCTCTCTCTCTCTCTCTCTCTCTCTTTATATAGATATATGCAAACATATATGATATATATATTTACTGTATATATAATATATATATATATATATATATATATATATATATATATGTGTGTGTGTGTGTGTGTGTGTGTGTGCGCTCGCGCACTTGTGTGTACATATTAAAGTATGATTTTATAACAATGGTTAATTGGCAATAATAAGAAAAACGTTTCAGAGACTTCTGAAGGTAGTTGAAAGGATCATTAAAGAATACCTGAAAGATAATATTAACGGAAGTACCTGCGATAATGCAAACCAAATTTGGTCTCCTGGTGATGAAGCTTAGTAAAATATATAAAAGTGAAAATGTCAATTTGGTTGAAGTACTCGAGAGATGCTGTAGCAGAATAATAGCACAACGGGGAGCTAAATATTAACCAGGAAATGTGTACCAAACGAAGAGACTTCAGCGAAACTCGCAATCATAAAATCTGTCAAGGGGAATGTTGAACCAGCAATTATTTATGCAAATGTGCTCTGAAGAACGTCCACGAAGTTATTAAAATAAAGCTGCAAGCAAATGCATACGTGTTATAGGACTCTGTAAAAGTCTTAGAGAGAGAGAGAGAGAGAGAGAGAGAGAGAGAGAGAGAGAGAGAGAGAGAGAGAGAGAGAAAGAGAGAACGTTTGCTAAAAGACGTAATGGCTTAACAATTAAAGTCTATGCCACTGTGATGAGGTGATTTAGCAACGAGAAGAAAACGAGTCAATGTAGATTCGGAGGGAGAAAGAGAGAGGGTGCATGTATAACGCGTCTCGGGGGGGGGGGGACCAGGGAAGGGATGGGGGCGGGGGGTCGGGTGTCGGGGTTCTTAAAATATTTGCTGGACTAATAATGTGGGAGAGGTGCTTCAAATAACACATACGAATATTTGGTAGTGAAAGGTGTGCAGTCTATGCAAACTCGAATTGAGTGCGACTGATGAGGTATTTATGAAAGTTTGTGTGGGAGGAATGAAAAAGTAATTTTTTATTTTTTGGGGGGAGGGGAAAGGGAGGGGGTGTTATGTTACATCGTTTGTTTAGCAACAATGCCATAAATTAGGCATTTTCCTTTATGTTGCTTGTCAAGCGCCACCTTCAATGCCAGGTGAAGGTTTATCTCATGTTTTATGCACAGGAAATGTAATTACGTATGCATAACAAGACTGCATTATATAAATATATGTGTGTGTGTATGTGTGTGTGTGTGTATATGATCAGTGACCTTGTCTCTAAAGACTTGCTGAGGATTGAAAGTTTCTTCACTTTTGGAACCGTCCTGTCCAGAAAGGAGACAGAGTGATGGTGCAAAAAATATGCGTGTTTATATATATATATATATATATATATATATATATATATATATAGATATATATATATATATATATATAGATATATATATATATATATATATATATATATATATATATATATATATTTGTTTTAATTACGTATTATGTGAAAATTAGAATTCTCAGTGCCGAATGATGAACTGACAGACGTGGAAATAGTAACTGCAGTTATCCAGTTTTTTTGTTTAATGATAAAAATCATTGCTTCTAAAAGCAAACATAATAAAAGGTAGAGCAAACGAACCTCCTACTGTGATATATTATATATATATATATATATATATATATATATATATATATATATATATATATATATATATATATATATATATATATGTATGTATGTATTTGTATATATATAATATATACATATATATGTACATATACAGTATATATATATACATATGTATATATATATATATGTATATATATATATATATATATATATATATATATATATATATATATATATATATATATAAAAAACCTGATGGATCCAACATAAAAGTATTTTCCGGAAAGCAGCTTAAAACATTCGCCACTATCTTTTCCCATTCCTATTATATAGTCATTTATTTCTCATAGCTCAGTCCAGCACCTTACGAATCCGGGGCCAGCCTTGGCCCCGGGCCAAAATACAACGCCCAAAGTTTTTGCCACCTCGCCTCTGTTGGAAACTTCGCCATTTGTATCAGAAACTGACCATAAATTGCTGTGTTTTATGCCTGTAACAAATATTCTACGACATCTGGAGCGTATATATATATATACATATATATATATATATATATATATATATATATATATATATATATATATATATATATATATATATATATATATATGTATATATATATATATATATATATATATATATATATATATATATATATATATGTATATGTATATATATACACACACACATATATATATATATATATATATATATATATATATATATATATATATATATATATATATATATATATATATATATATATATATATATATATATATATATATATATATATATATATATATATATGAATATTATAATACGATCACCTGCAAGGATTGTTTGTTTAGCCTACGTTTTCTCAGCGATTAATTAATACACAAACACTCAAACGAGCATATAAATGCAGATACCCAAAATTAAAAAAACATACATATACAAATACACACACATATATATGTGTGTGTGTAGAGAGAGAGAGAGAGAGAGAGAGAGAGAGAGAGAGAGAGAGAGAGAGAGAGAGAGAGAGAGATTTGTTAGTCATTAAATGAACAGGAGTGAAAACCTGTACTGAAGTACGAATCTCTCCTCGGTGATGGCTTCAGAGACATTCCGGAGCCTTACGAAAATTGTTTGACTTCTATTGACAGATTTCGATGACGTCAGAATTCTTCTAGATCATGTACGGCATCCTGTTAGGAATCATTATGTATAATTAAAATTTTTATACATAAAAACCTACAAGTATACAAACGGCGAAATCAAAATAACATTAATAAGAGCAAGCTGGAAACTCAGAACGCTGGGGTCCTTCCTGGAATCTCTGAAGCCGGGGAAGGGTCCTCGTAGTCTCCACCGACGGGAATTGATGACGTCATAGTTCTTCACATCATTCATGACTCTACTTACTGAATCAGCATAATTCTAATTCCTCTATATATAGTTAAATAGTTTACTATTTCTTGGAAAATCTTCATTTTTAAAAGCAATGAACATTTTAAACAAGAAAATAATTCATGTGACAGTTGATAATACAAAGGAATCTTCTTTACCATTACAGTTTGAAAGTAAGGCATAAATGATTCACTCTTACAGTATTACATTCATGCCCCCAACCAACCCAAACTGAAACCTTTAAAAATTCACTAAAAATATATTATAAGCAAAATTGAAAAAAAATATATTAATATCAGTTTCTAAAATATTTATAACAAATCGCTTCTTGTATCTTAAATCTCACTATTTTAATAAAAGTATCCAGTCTGTGGTTTCAAAAATATTATTCTAATTTAACATCCGGTTTCCCTGTCGGTGACAAAAAATAATGAGTAAAATATTTTAATTTAGGTGTGTTTTATTACACCTACCAGGGCGTCTCTCTCGTGCCTTCTCTCTCTCTCTCTCTCTCTCTCTCTCTCTCTCTCTCTCTCTCTCTCTCTCTCTCTCTCTCTCAGATAAGCTTGAAGTTGTAATATTCTACAGTGAGAGCAGAACATCGGAAACAAAACAGCTGCGCTTGGCGAGAATGCAAAGCCCTCGGTTGAGAGAGAGAGAGAGAGAGAGAGAGAGAGAGAGAGTGAGGGAGAGAGAGAATGATTTCCTCTTCGACAAAGTCAAATGGTTTTCGCTTTCCGTGAATTTCGTTTGATGCTCCAGACTCTGTTGGACGTGTGGCCTCCGCCTCTTGCTGCATGTAGTACATGCAGGAAGTATCTGCCAACTCAGGCAGTTGTCATTTCGCTACCTTTATCAGTCGTAAAGTTTTTCACCTCTTAAATTTATTTATTCTTTTTTTTATTTACTGACTTGATGCGTCTATATTGTGTGACTCGGCGAGGAAGAGATGTATTCTTATATTATGCAAAGAAAACTAAGAATCATGAACCTGCTTTAGATATTATATATGTCATTTTGCTCCTCTTTTAGATGAGGATGATATATATATATATATATGTGTGTGTGTGTGTGTGTATGTCTGTATATATATGTATACTGTATATGTATATATATATATATATATATATATATATATATATATATATATGCTCGAGGTTCCATAAGCGCTTGGTCTCAACGGGAGACTCAGCACTGAAACCTGCATTTGTTACTTTCATTCCTTTACATTTTCTATGCGTACACACAAGCATACATACAGGAAGCACAAACGCATATAAATTTCCGTATATGTACCATGGAAATATTTTGAATTTTTTCCCCCCCACTTCACTTTGACAACGATGCAAAATTCACACTGAGTTTTCAGCTTCCAATGTTTTCCTTTCATTATCGTGTTTGAGTACTTCCTTTACACAGAACACTTTTCAGTTTGCTCAGAGCAATCTGTTCCCTTCAGAGGTCCTTGCATTATTTTCACGTTTGTATTTTGATTAGATTTTCCTTTTAAAATATTGTGTTAGGGTAAATTCCTGAATTTCATTCACGACGACCTCCAAGAGTACAAAGTCTCTCGTTTTCTTTTCAGAAATTGGTCCAGTTTCCTCCTCGACCTTTGCCCCACAGTCTCTGCGAAGAAGAAGAAGAAGAAGAAGAAGAAGAAGAAGAAGAAGAAGAAGAAGAAGAAGAAGAAGAAGAAGAAGAAGAAGAAGAGGAGGAGGAGAATGAGAAGAAAGTTAAGGAGGAAATGGAGGAAGAGCAGGTGAGGAAAGACCTCCGTGGAGTGAGGTAAGGCGGTGAGGAAATAGCATGGAATGCGTTTTCCTCACTTAATGAGACATTTCTAGCAGAATGAAAGCAAATTCGCCCCCTTTCATTCGCTGACTTTGTATCTCGCAATGAAGTTCCAAACTCTGACTCTCATTCCCTTTGCGCAATTTTTCTTGAGACTTGGGGAGATTTCATGTTATACATTCCCTTATAGACACGCATTTAAGGACCATATTTTTAGAATACCACTATATTTAAACATAGCTTAGGTGTGTTGGTATCTATTCGTTCAAATAAATAGACACAAACTGATATTGGTAAACAGTGAAATTTCTTTTATAATGTAAAATGTCAGTATCAATACACGTTGCTTACTTATTATAGTCTGTTGCTTGGAGCTCACGGTAGAAGTACACATCTGATATGACTGAGTTTCTATAACTTGCTTCTGATTGGTCGGAGCCTCTTCTTTCAACCTGTGGTGGGTGGTGACCAACACAAGGCTCCGCCAATCACGTCTAACTTATTGATCTCGCCTGTTGATATTTACCGCCAGATCCCAAAAAAAACAACCTTATAGACTATAAACAAAGTTGACCAGTTCTGAATGATTATTTCAATTCCACAGTAAAGTTGGGGTTCACTGGTAAAATTCGAGCAGAGAAACTTTAGCAGTGAACCCCAACTTTACTGCGGAATTGAAATAATCGTTAAGCACTTGTCAACTTTGTTTATAGTTATAAGATTTTTTGGGGGGATCTGACGGTAAATATCAACAAACGATATCAATAAGTTAGGCGTGATTGGCGGAGGTTTGTGTTGATCACCACTCACCACAGGTTCAAAGAAGAGGCAGCGGCCAATCAGAAGCAAGTTAGAAACTCAGTCAGATCAGATGTGAAATGTGAATTAACTCATATTTCATAATTATATATACATCTGCGTGTGTATGTGCATGAGGATTTTTGTCTGTCTACCAGTTAACACGCATGATTGCTGATTTGCAAGGGCCACTAAAAAGCGGACGAATATTTACTATTTGCTTTTCATTATTCTGATAAAAAAGGGCCATCGACGCCAGTGCTCTTTTTCTTGTAATTCTGAAATCGTACAAACGAGGAGAGGAGAGTGCCTTAGACAAGACGTCGGTAGAAGAATATTTTTCTTCTATTAAGAGGTTATACATTCGGAGAAAAGGCTTAATTAATTAGATACCCCTTAGCAGAAACTCCATCGTAAAAAAATCAGGTTTAGCAGATTCCCAAATTAAACGATTCTCCACTAACCAAATGTACCTTCTTCTCCCTCACCTCATCTGTCCTGAACTTTCGACGTCTTTCTTTCTCTCATCCTCCTTCCTGATATTTCCGAAATCAGCTCACGTAGGAAGCTTTCACTGTGAAAGCGCATTTGATCGCGTGAGATCTATTCACCCTTCAAGCTGACTTTGGACTGTAATCAAATACTGATATCAGACGTTCGGGAAAAAGAGTTTGACTCTCAGACATTTCTGAGACGTCTTGTCTTCTCTCCCTATGTCGCGAGACTGTTTGTGATTTCTACTTTGATCCTCGAACTTGCGGAATGGAAACTATGAATCATTTTACTCCAATTCTTGAACCTTGCGGATTCGACACTGTCCATTAATTATATTCTTATTCCCGAACTTTTGAAATCAAAATTATGAATCATAATCTAATTCTCGAACTTGTGAAATCGAAACCATGAATCATATCCATTTCTCGAACTTGTGTAATTAAAACGGAATTATACTCGAACTAGTGAAATCGAACCTGTTTGTGAATCACACTCAGATCCTCGAACCCGTGAATTCGAAACTTTGTTAATTATTCTCAAATCCTCGTTTTTAATTTTTTTTCTATAACCGTACACTGAATTATTCCTCTATATTTTAGGGGAACATGTGCTTCAAAAACGCTCTCACAAGCGTATTTTTAGTATACTAAGTAAAAAATCATTCACGCCGGTTTCCAAATCCGTGATATTCTTTTGTATTGGATTCTTTTATATTCTTATATCTATTCTTTTGTAGTCTGTTATATCTACTCGGTCTTTTTTTCATTTATTTCATTTCCTTTGGAGAACCTACTTAATATTGTAATATGCATGTGCCTTATTATCTATTGCAAACTTGACACCTGTTATAAATTTAAAATCTAGTGTTACTTTTTTCACCAGATACTTATGTAAATGTGACAACCACAATGCCTTCTTCACGTCTGGAATGCTTCACACTTTTTGAATAAGCTTTTCACTACAAAGCCTTAGATCCGAATGCAAGAACATGAAGACATTCTGACGTGCGTAGTAGGATTCGAACCCGTATTCATGTTCGTATAGACTTTCAGACGTGTGTAGATAAAAAAAGGCATGCCCTAGGTATCTAATGTAAAAAAAAAAAAAAAAGCAGCTTCTCTCTTGCCCTTTTCGCATATAAACGCCACGTGTACTGTAAAAAAAAAACGAATGCCTTAAGAACCTAATTAAAAAAAATAATCTTTTCATTTCTTTCCCTTTCACAATAACCGCCAACCAGACTGGAAAACCTCTCTCGTCGAATCTGTCATGTAAAAAGAGACGCGGAACATCTTGATCGAGTTCAGCCGAATAAATGGACCCTTTCAACTTGTTGTTTCGAAAAGAAAACTCTAAGTGAATTTAGTCATTAGCTTGTTACGGAAGTTTCGTTGTGTTGTTCAATTAATAAGTTCTCCGCTAACTTTACGGAAAGGAAGTTGTAGCGGGAGAAAAAAAAGAATTGGGGGGGGGGTAGGGGGTGGGGAGGGAGACTGGTGAAATCCCTCAATAACAGTGAGCGGCCATAAAAATCAATTAATGAAATCTTGGCAACTACCCTGTACTTCTTCGCTTATGGCGAGCCTCTTTCCATTATGCATCGCCCATTTCTATATTGCTGCTTTTCTTTTTTCTTCGTTCTTCATCTTCCCCGTTTCACTGATCTTTGCGTCATTATTTCAAACCGGTTTCCCTCGATTTGCCTTGCTCAATTCTTAAGTAATATTTTATTCATCTCCTTTTCTCACTAGCGGATCGAGGGAGGGGGCGCGGGGGAGGTGACCTGGGCACGTGGCCCACGTGAAAAGTAATAACAAAATAATAATCTTGAAGATTTAGATAATAATAACATAAATGAGAAATATAAAGATGGAAATAAAATCTCTAATAGAAATAATAATAATTTTTTTAGAAAAAATATATGTACATGTATATATATACACATATACATATAAGTATACATATACATAGGTATGTGTATGTATAATATGAAAGTTGGTGGGGGGCCCCCCCCATGAAATTTATCTGGATCCTCTAGTGCCTTTTCTTAATTCAAGCTCAAATTTCGTTTTCAGTCAAGATTCACTCGAGCCAAATCAGATCAAACGTGAATTCCAGCTTTCGTCTTCATAGAATCTCTCCTCTTTTGTAGTCGTTGTAGTAAAGTTTCTGCTGACATTTTTCTTTTCAGTTCCTTAATTGCGCCCTCGCCCAAAGAATGCCCTCTAAAACAGTGGTTCCTAACCTTTTTCATCCTATGACCCCCGAGACTTTTCTGGATAATACCGTAACCCCTATAATAAATTTTGAAATGGTGAACCTTGTGAAAAGGTAAGATAAAAACAAAATGATAGGAAGACCATGGTTTATTGAGAATGCCACGAACAAAAATCTTGAAATATTCCACATAGCCTCTACAAATGGCAGAACATTGCACTCACCAAACTGGTAAAATCCCAACTGGCTAATCCAAATACATGAAAATAAATTATATTCTCCCGAACCCTTTGCGACCCCCTGAGAAACCCCAAAACTATCCCCCCAGGGGGTCACGGCCCCCAGCTGAGAACCATTGTTCCAAAAGATCTACCATTTCTTGTGCCCAATCACTGATCGAACCATTGCCTCGACTTTCCCTGACTCCTCGTGCCCCAAGGCGTGGAAAGGCTTTATTTCAGCCTCCCCTTTTTTCAAATGCTCTTAAGATGTTTTTGAACCTTCGCCGCTCTTTGCTACTTCTCCTTACCGTGACCGAGAATCGTGGGGCCAACTTCTGATTAATTTTAGCGGGATATATTTTACATTGTTCATCATTTCTCCGTTTCCGGATATTTCTCTCAGTATTGTTCTATTCGAAATTTTACATCTGCAAAACTCTGTATGAACACACACACAGACACAAACACACACACACACACACACACACACACACACACATATATATATATATGTGTGTGTGTGTATGTGTATATATAAGTACATGTGTGTGTATATAAATTTGTGTGTATATACATACATACATATATATATATATATATATATATATATATATATATATATATATATATATATATATGACTGTGAAATATTTTCTCTTAAAACGGAATCCCATCAAATTATAGGAGCCCATACAAACGCCGAAATGTGGAAAATAAAGGCTATATTTCAGAGACCAAACTGTCCCTCTCCTCAGGCAAACAGTGAATGAGGAACAGTTCCAGAAAAGCGGTATTTATACCAAAGGGTCCATAGGTCAGCCGTTACGTCACTCCAGTTGACAATTTCTCTTTAACTTCCTTAAATATATATATATATATATATATATATATATATATATATATATATATATATATATATATATATATATATATATATATATATATATATATGTACGTATATACAACACGATCCTTTCAAGGTATTTTTCCAGGAAAATCCTTCGGCACTATGATCGATGCCGTCTTTTACATAATAAGCTGTAATGGGCGAGTTCTCTTAGGCAACGCAAGATTTGTTAGGGGACTCGTACATATACATTATGAAGGTCCTTCGTCATATATAGACGACGATTCCCAGGAAATTTGGAGAGGTCGAGATGTTATGTCTCTCTCTCTCTCTCTCTCTCTCTCTCTCTCTCTCTCTCTCTCTCTCTCTCTCTCTCTCTCTTCCCGCTGGATGTGAATTGACATTTAAGTTTGAAAGGTATCTTTTAATCATTTCCTTCTCTCCTATCGCTTTCAGTTCATATAAAATTTTTTGTATTATACTTTTCAGTGTTGATAATAATAATAATGATAATAAATGTTATTATTATTATTATTATTATTATTATTATTATTATTATTATTATTATTATTATTATTATTAAGTACAATTTCTGTATAGAAAGACGATCTCCCATTGAACCTGCTCCATTTTTCCTTCCTTTTCTCTCTCTCTCTCTCTCTCTCTCTCTCTCTCTCTCTCTCTCTCTCTGTTATTCATCATACACTCTGACGTCAACATCTCTCTTCTTTATCACCTTCTTTGTTGTTCGTATCTTTCTGTTCCTTTTATCTTTTTTGCAAATCCTAGCTGAACCCACGTCCCTTAGAAGCGAAACCCCGCCCCCCCCAACCCTCTCTCTCTCTCTCTCTCTCTCTCTCTCTCTCTCTCTCTCTCTCTCTCTCTCTCTCTCTCTCTCTCTGAAACCATTCCGTTTGGGGAAAAAAGCTTTCACTTGAACTTTGTTTTAGTGTACCTCAACTTTTGACAAATCCTCTTAGCGACCATAATAGCCGCTTGTTGGTCGTTCACGGGATGCCACGAAAATCAGTCTGTGAAGTAATGTTTTTTTCTAAGTGTCACTTGATAGTTTTCAAGTGATTTTATATATATATATATATATATATATATATATATATATATATATATATATATATATATGTATATACTTATATATATATATATATATATATATATATATATATATATATATATAAATATGTATATATATTTATATATATACATACATACACATATATGTGTGTATATATATATATAATGTTTTTTCTAAATGTCACTTGATAGTTTTCAAGCGATTTATTATATATATATACATATATATATGTGTGTATATATATAATTTACGTACATATAAAATATATATATATATACACATATATATACATATATATGTATGCATGTATAATCTCTTGTTTTATATATATACGCGTCAAAACATTTTTATACGTTTCAAATGGACTTTTTTAAATGTGTCAAAAGCATTTTTTATACTTATCAAAACCATTTTTTATACGAGTCAAAAGCATTTTTTATACGTGACAATAAATTTTTTTTACGTGTCAAAAACATTTTTTATACGATTCAAAGCATATATTGTACGTGTCAAAAGCATATTTTTATACGTGTCAAAAGCATTTCTTAAACGTGTCAAAAGCATATTTTTATACGTGTCAAAAACATATTTTTATAAGAGCCAAAAGTACAGTTATGTGTCAAAAGGATATTTTTTATGCGTGCCAAAAGCATATTTTTTATACGTGCCGAAAGCACTTTTTTAAACGTGTCAAAAGCATATTTTTTGTACGTGCCAAAAGCACTTTTTTATACGTGTCAAAAGCATATTTTTTATACACCAAAAGAACATTTTTTATACGTGATAAAACCATTTTTTGTACGAGTCAAAAGCATTTTCATGTGTCAAAATTATTTTTTATACGTGCCAAAAGTACTTTTTTGTACGTGTCAAGAGCATATTTTTTATACGTGTCAAAAACAGATTTTTACACGTGTCAAAAACAGATTTTTATACGTGTCAAAAACCATATTTTATACGTGTCAAAAGCATATTTTTATACGTGTCAAAAGCATATTCTTTATACGTGTCAAGAGCTATACTTCCCGAGAAGATAAGGCCCCAGTTATTATAATTGAAAGATCGCGAAAACTGTCGATAAATCACCCGGAGGAGCTATTGCCCTGGTGGTTGTGGTTGATGAATGCGCCTGTTACACGAAAGAGAAATATTGGAACGTCCTTAAATTTCACTGATGTCGCGGAAGACTGATGAAAAGGCGAGAGACGATCTCGAAATTTACTGGCTCGCCTTTTTCAGCGGGATGCAGGTTGGGCCACAAGGCCTCTTTAAGGGGAGAGGTGACGAAACGCTGATGTTATTCATAATAAAAAAATGAATATGGGACGGCGGAATTTGTAGATCGTAAAAAATAAAAAAATGTTATGTAGGATTGATCATCATTATTTTGATTTTCTTAAGGTGTGGCTGTACAGGAACTGAAAAAGAAATAGAGAGAGGAAAATCCTCTAATGATTGCCATTGTAAAACCAGTTTCAAGATAAAATCGGTAGTTTAAAGATTCATTTTGGAGTGTAAACAAATATCAATAATCTTTCTGCGTTTTACTGAGATCCTTAAATTTCAATCTCTTTTTGAAACTAATTTATAAATAAGTAAAGAGGTCCTTAACAAGTAGCAATGTACGGAACTTTCTTATCGATGCAATGATCTGAATTTGGCTCAAGGAAAAACAAGTAAAAAATGTAACGAAGTTTCTTCGGCGCAATCGAGTTTTCTGTACAGCCGCTACAGTGTATAATCAAGCCCACCGAAAATAGACCTATCTTTCGGTGGCCTCGGCATAATGCTGTATGATCCGCGGTCCATGAAACTTTAACCATGGCCCGGTGGTGGCCTATCCTATATCGTTGCCAGATAGACGATTATGGCTAGCTTTAACTTTATATAAAATAAAAACTATTGAGGTAATTGGTATATTGATGATAACGGTTTCCATGGCAAAAAGCAAGCTACTCTGTCCTGAATTTTTCCAAACGTTTACCATCTGGAGTTGGTATCCTAATGAATATACCTGGATAATTTCTTTTAACCCTGTTGGCCTAAACCTGAAATATCATGTTATCACTTACACATTTACTAACTGACAATTTTAAAAATATAGTCTGCTTCCAGCCTCCATAGCTGAAAGAGGTAACGAGAGAGAGAGAGAGAGAGAGAGAGAGAGAGAGAGAGAGAGAGAGAGAGAGAGAGAGAGAGAGAGAATTTTTCTTGAATATATCATTAGTATTTACTCACGAATTTTACTTCCCTTAAAAGGATCCGTCTCACTTTCATCAGTGAAACATCCGGGTCACGAAACGCGCATATATTTACATGATTTATAGATCTCAGGCTACTTTGATAATTGATAAAAAACGCTCGCATCCCAGACAGTTTATAAAACAGTACGGAACTTTTAAACCCAGTACTGAAATCCAAACTCGAAATTTAAAAAAAAAAAAAAAAAAAAAAAAAATGCGACGGAAAAGCGAGACCCGGGCCCCATATTAAAATCCAAGGGGGTCTTCAACTTGAAGACGAAAAAGAAAAACAACCACAAAGGGAAATTGGCCGTAAATCTCTTCGCTCTGAGAAACGGAATTCGAAAGCTTACAGATCATCAGCCCTAATTAGAGCTCGCCCTTCAAAGGAGGAATTCTTCCACTCTCTCGCCTCGACTGAAGATCTAAAACATATAACTTTTAGATTTTCTTTTTTTCACGGGATTAAATGGATTTGGAAATCTCTTTCGCTTCCTCTCTCTCTCTTAAAAGGCAAACATACTAATCACTGATGGAAAGGTTTCATTAATACTTATAGACATGTATATGTGTATATATATATGTGTGTGCGCGCGTGTGTATATGTGTGTGTATATATATATATATATATATATATATATATATATATATATATATATATATATATATATATATATATATATATATATATATAACTGACCTGTCCGTTTGACTTTTGCCTGTTTTTCTCGCTGTCGTTTTCAAGAGATCAAAGGGAAGAAAACGAGAGAGAGAGAGAGAGAGAGAGAGAGAGAGAGAGAGAGAGAGAGAGAGAGTGTGCACGCTTGTGAGTGTGTGCTTGCGCAGAATTTTATATAAATTTCCGTCACCGAAGGAAACTATTAATAAACTGACAGACGGGGTCTGACCTACAGCTGCGCCTCTGTTGACAATCTGCTGCCCGAAGGTTTAGCGCAGATGGAACTGATATTGCTTAGATGTCAGGAACGGACCCAAGATAAACTCGATATCAAACCACTACCATCGACAGAGAGAGAGAGAGAGAGAGAGAGGAGAGGGGGAGAGAGGAGAGAGAGAGAGCGAGAAAGAAAGGGAGGGGAAAGAGAGAGAGAGAGAGAGAGAGAGAGAGAGAGAGAGAGAGAGAGAGAGGGGGGAGGGAGGGGTGAGAGAGCGAAAGAGAAGGGGAGGAGAAAAAGAGACAGAAAGAGAAAAAGAGAGAGAGAGAGAGAGAGAGAGAGAGAGAGAGAGAGAGAGAGAGAGAGAGGTGGGTAGGGAGAGAGGGGGGGGGGGGTAGAAGAGAGGAACAGAAGTGAGAGATGATTGGTAGTGATGATCATCAGTTCTGCAGTGTCTGGGAACCATGGGTTATATATTGCTGTATTTCTGAATTTTTATTTTATTTATGTGACTTTTCAAAATCTCGTCTTTCCAAGAGTTGGTTTTCTTGCTGAAGTTTTCAAGAGTTCGTTTTTTTCCGCAGAGGAGTTTTCAACAGTTAGTTTTTTTTTTCCTGAAAAGTAAGAATAAAGGTATAAAAGAAAATTCCTGTAATTAGGAAATTCAGCATTTCAGAATTTTTTTTACTTATTGGAATTAAAAAAATTTCATCTTTCCAAGAGTTATTTTTCTTGTTGAATAGTTTCAAGAGTTAGTTTTTTCTAATGAATTTTTTTTAAGAGTTGGATTTTTTCTGTTGAGTATTTTTCAAGAGTTAGTTTTTTTCTGTTGAGTATTTTTCAAGAGTTAGTTTTTGCTGCTGAAGATTTTTCAAGAGTTAGTTTTTTCTGTTGAATATTTTTCAAGAGTTGTTTTTTTCTGTTGAATATTTTCAAGAGGTAGTTTTATTCTGTTGTATATTTTTCAAGTTTGTTTTTTCCTGCTGAATATTTTTCAAGAGTTAGTTTTTTCTGTTGAATATTTTTCAAGAGTTAGTTTTTTCTATTGAATATTTTTCAAGAGTTAGTTTTTTCTGTTGAATATTTTTCAAGAGTTAGGTTTTTTCTGCGGAATAAGGAAAATGACAAACTTAAATTCCTGTAATTAGAACAATCAGTTACTGAAGGACACTAATTCTCTTTTGTTTTTGTTTTTTTGTCTCTTGCAATGAAAGTTTCCTGAAACAAATCTTAATTTTGAGTTGAATTCCTTTATAAAAAAAAAAGCACACAATCTCAAGGCCAATGACTGTCCAGACGCCAAGTCACGAAGCTAATCAATAAATCAGTCGTCTCATGTCTTATCAATACGCTTGGGACCACAATTTCCATCCTATCTGTACCCAACGTCTTCTCGTCTAATTCTGTATCTCCTTGCCTTGTCATCTTCGTCCCCCTCTTCCTTTCATAATCCAAAGGCACGATCCTTCCTCTGCTAACTGCATTATACCCCTTCGATGCAGGCCACGTGACCTAAGAGCCTCATCAGATTCTTTCTGTCTTTGATCTTAGAGACACCAATCTGTCTTCAGGTCTCATGTCCTCGATCTCGGCTCTTTATGTCAGTGTCTGTTAACTTCTTTTCATGTGAGGATTCTTACTTTACTTCTTACCATCTTATTTGCTCGTTTTCCGTTCTTTGCATCAATGTCTATCAATTTTTTTTTTTCATGTGAGGCTTTTATCTTTTCTTCGTGTCTTCTTATTTTTCCGTTTTCTGTTCTTTATGCCAGTGTCTGTTAACTTCTTTTCACGTGAGGCTTTTACCCTTTCTCCTTGTCTTCTTATTTGCTTGCTTTCTGTTCTTTATATCAATGTCTATCAAAACGTTTTCATGTGAGGTTTAATTATATATGTATGGATGCACTCTTAGAGATTTCTAAATGAAACTCTTTGCAAGAGATCTCATGTTTTGAGATTTAGTCATCTGAAGGGACATAAGTAAATCAGAGGATCAAATAATTCTTTAGGCAATCTTCATACGCAAGTAACATTTCGGACATTTCAGTATTAATATAAATTAATATACTTTTTACCTAGTAACTTCCAAATTGTTGATTTTTTTTCTGGTAACGAAAAGGTGAATAAATATTTGGTTAAGTACCTCAGAAAACCCACAGAAAAAAATGTGGATCAGTATTCATTCGTAAAGTGTGCTTACATCGAATTACGGAAAATGAATCTGATTACTCGGCAATACAGAGCTAATTAGTTTATATCAGTATTCATGCAAGAGTTGAATTTTCCGGATATATTTTGAATCTAGTTATATTGAACCAGATGGAAATGATTGATGGCCGTTTACTGAAAGATGCCTTATTTTTCTTTTAGTCTAAGTTATGAGTTGATTAAGAGGTAGTCATTCGACAGTTTTGGGTCTTGGCCTAACAACCTCATGCCAAATTATTTTCTGAAATCAGGGAAATGGTTGTCACGTGACACGAGTAAAAGGCGGGGAGTCGCTGGAAATTGTCCCATTGCGTAGTCTAATAATGGGATGAAGAGGGCAATTGCACGCCATATGAATAACTGGCCAATGCTCTCTCGAGAGAGAGAGAATGAAGAAAAATGAAACGGAGAAATGAAACAGAAATGAAACGGACATTGTCGGACTGGTTTGGACACGGGACTTGATATGAAAGTCCTCAGAGAACAATGAAGCTTTTCCTGTAATAAAGCGGGTTTAATCTTCACCGGCGGTCCGCCATTTATCCTTCCTGGTCCAATAAGTTCCGAGTTTTCTCTCGCGTCATTTGTCGAAGTGGATTCGGATTTGGAATTTACGTGGATGAATGAATAGGAACGTGGTCTGGATGACACTCCTCTGTGGGGTTTTATTATTTGATTTGGTTCCAGTATGGTAATCCGTTTTGTCTACACCAAACCAGTAAGGTGGAGTTCAGATTAAGTGTCTACTTGATGATAAGATTTGTAATAGAATAATGAACTGAATTTCCTGTAAAATAACGAAATTTCTAATAAAAAGTCTAATTGAATTTCCAGCCCAATATCTAATAGAGTTTGCAGTATGATATCTAATTGGGTTTCCAACAAAATATCTAATAGAATTTCCAACACCATATCTAATAGAGTTTACAATGAAATATCTAACTGAGTTTCCAACAAAAAATCTGGTTGAGTTTCCAACAAAAAATCTAGTTGAGTTTCCAACAAGATACCTAATTCAATTTGGAATGAAGTAAAATATCGAACTTCTAACTAAATGCCTAAAATAATAAGAACAAATACTTTCGGCAAATAAATCAGAGGATGCGTATCACACGCAAATATGTTAATATTGAACAGCCAATTAAATGTCTAATATAATAAGAAAAAATACCTTTAGTAAATAAAAGAGAGAATGCGTAACACCCGCAAATATACTTATGGGCTCAAACTACTACAGGCCCTTCTGTAAACCCAACTTGAAAACCCCAGCGGGATTCTTTCATCTCGGGCAGGTTATAGCTCGAGAGACCCGAGGCTTAATGAAAATACTAAAGTTGTTGTGAGAACACAAACTTTCCAATCAGGGAAATGTGCCCATTACCTTTTTTTTTTTTTAACTTAATCGCTTCCATGGAGTGTTAAACGAATTAAATGTGTTAGATTAATTTCATCTGTGATTGTGTGTGTGTGTGTGTCTTGGGATTTTAGTAAAAATTAAGATTCTGAAATACGTTATTTTAATGTGATTCGTTATTCAAGAGTTTGACTTAACAATTTGTCTGAGATAGATAACAGTAAAAAAGAAAGGCTACTACTAATCACGAATTTGTAAAATTTAGATACGGAAGTGAGCGATTCCAGAGAAAGTATATTCGCAAAGAAATAGAACTGGAGTGTTCTCATCAACGGTACTGCATTAAAATTTTACAATGATAAAGAGAAGACTTTGACAATAACAGTTATGAGAACTAATTTAAAACTTCAATGTAGACCTCATGGGTGGAACATTTTTCGCTTGACGATTTAATCTTGACAGTTACCCCCATAACCCACGTATCTGGGTATCCTTTCAAAACCTGAAAGTTGCCCATGGCTGGCGTAATAAACGAAAGTCTAAGAAATACCCTATTCCTTTAAATACATTAAACTGCCTTAGTTGTTTAATTAATCAGAGGAATCTTTACTTTTAATTAACGCTCACATAACTTTGATAAAGAGCAGACAATAAACTCAACAGATTTAAAATTGCCCTTGACATAAACGGGTTTGATAGCCCAGCTGTGCGTCATTTCCGCTTGCGCCATTTTTGTTGTCTTTCCTGTCGTAAAATCACGACGACTGGGATCGTAACAGTAATAAACGGACGCAATACCGGCGAGCTGACAATGAGTAAGGAGCACCCAATGGCCGTTGTGACACTAAGACCCTTCCAGTGATAGAAGACTTTCCGAAGATGACCCGAAGAAGGGATCAACTCTTGCGATGGACCGGTCGAATTTGTTCGCGTTTGTGGGACCGAGGGATGTTGCAATGATTGGGGGTTGGTTGGGGGAGATAATGGTGGGGATGAGAAATGAATTACAAGGATTATTGCTTGAAGGAGTCAGTTCAGATTGTGAGACTTTGGGAAGTTTGTGGTACGTGTTTTTCTGCGCCGTCACTAGAGGGAGCGCACCACACCATAGTAAAACACGCCATGGAATGGAATGGAATATAGAGTTTAGGCCAAAGGCCAAGCATTGGGATCTGAGGTCATTCAGCGCTGGAAAGGAAACTGACAGTAGGTAGGTTTGAAAGGTGTAACAGGAGGTAACCTCGCAGTTGCACTGTGAAATAATTGTTAGGTGAGGAAGGATAGCAAGATGGAAGAAAGATAATATGAATGGAGGTACAGTAAGAGGAATAAAAGGGGTTGCAGCTAGGGGCCGAAGGGACGCTGCAAAGAACCTTTGGTAATGCCTACAGTGCACCACATGAGGCACACTGACTGGGGGTAAAAACACGCCATAAACACACGTCCGTAAGTGATCTCTTACTTAACTCAAACAAAGTGACTGCAAGTCAAGGACTTATTGGTAGTCTTAACTGATGCTTTAAACGATTGTCCAGCATTTGCCAAGAATTCGTTCTCCACTCACGGCTTTGACTTGTTTCCAACCTGTTTATGATATGTATGCAGTAAGTTACAGACGTATGTTTACGATATGTTCTACTGAAGTGCAGACGCATCCTAACGCAGGTTTTAAAGAGCAGCTAACCAACGGTGACCAACACCAACCGTCCAACTGTAATGGCCGTTACTTGCTGAAGAATAAGATGTTAGATATTGTTACCATCTATTTTTCATGACGCTACCTCAAAAGAAGAGAGGAAACAATGCTAATTGTTTCATACACTAATTATAGGTAAATAAGTTAAATGAAACCGACCTGACTAAGTTCGTAAATTAAGATATAAAACTAGCGTTTGACAAAGAAATATAACTGGAACCATGTTAAAACAAGTAAAAAATGCGCCGAAGTTTCTCCGGAGCAATCGAGTTTTCTGTACAGCCTCTAGAGCGTATAATCAAGGCCCATCCTATATAGTTGCCAGGAGCACGATTAAGACTAACTTTAGCCTTAAATAAAATAAAAACTACTGAGGCTAGAAGGCTGAGATTTGGAATGTTTGATGACTGGAGGGTGGATGAGCCACATACCAATTTGCAGCCCTCTAGCCTCAGTAGTTTTTTTAAGATCTGAGGGCGGACAGAAAAAGTGCAGACAGAAAAAGTGCAGACTGAAAAGGGACGGACGGACAGACAGAGCCGGCACAATAGTTTTCTTTTCAGAAAACTAAAACCAAGAAAAAATAATTAATGTTTCTTCGTTTCATTTATCCTTCGACATAAAATACAAATTGAATTTAGCGGTTCTTGCAAACGTTCACATTAGGAATTTCTTTGTCCTGCTCTAACAACTGTGAATTCCCCAATAAATTACTTAGTATTGGAATCCATCAGCTTCCATTCTCTGGAACCCTTAGGTACTACAAAACCAATATAATGCTCTCGTATTGTTTTTCATATACCGCAGTAAAGAAATATTATATATACCAATATATATATATATATATATATATATATATATATATATATATATATATATATATATATATATATATATATATATATATATATATATATATATATATATATATACAATACATATATATATATGTATATATATATATGTATATATATATATATATATGTATATATATATATAAATCTCCATCTAGAAAAGAAATTC
>NC_089758.1:25159233-25169233 GCF_040412425.1 Macrobrachium rosenbergii
AATCCCTCATAAATCCATGAATCCGTCATAAACCCGCGGGAAATCCGCTTCGAAATATTTCAAAATATTTTCCCCTCGTAACGAGAACTGTCAGCGCCAATAGCCGTCATCCAACTTCAAAAATTACCGACCGGGTTCTACAGATAAATGTCATTCCAGATACGCAAATGTAAGCTAGGTGGCAGGCAAGCATATTAGAGAGCAAACAGATAACACAAATATATATACATATACTCGTATATATATACACACACACACACACACACATATATATATAATATATATATATATATATATATATATATATATATATATATATATATATATATATATATATATATATATATATATATATATATATATATATATATATTATATATATATATATATATATATATACGTATATATACACATAAATAGATAAATAAATTATATTTATACTATATATATACATATATATAGTATATATATATATATATATATATATATATATATATATATATATATATATACAGTATATATATACAGTATATATTATAAATTTAATATCCGACCCCTCTCGAAAAAGCCTCCAACGAACACCTTATCAATATGCATTTTTTTTAACAATACATGAACTCAGTTCTAAAAAGAATAACAGGTGAAAAATATAAAATGCAGAATCAAGAGGACGCAGGACGCAAGCGAATGTATACAAATTATGACGAAGGCTAATCTCTCTCTCTCTCTCTCTTCTCGAGCTATATTGCTTTCCGATAAAAAGAATTGCAGTAAATATAAAGTCTACTTTATTACCTCCCGAAAGATAGTAAGTTTTGGCTGCTATCGCAGGCATGTCATGATTTTTTGTATGAGGATATTATATGTTACAGGAAGACAGTGAAACCAGGGATTTAACGAAATCCCTAAATCCCTGAAATTTTCAGGGAATTCGTGAAATCACCAATTCACTTAGGGACATTTGATCCCCGAGGGGCTAGTACTAAACGCTGCGAAATGGTGATTCATCTACAATGTTCGCCGTGTTCAGAACTAGCCCCTCGGGAATCAAATGTGTTTCGCAATGTTTAGTACTAGTCCCTCGGGGATCAAATGTGTTTCGCCATGTTAAGTACTAGCGCCTCGGGGATCAAATGTGATCAAATGCACTTAGGGACACTTGATTCCAGAGGGGCTAGTACTAAAAAAGGTGAAACCCATTTGATTCCCGAGGGGCTATTACTAAACACGGCGAAACAGTGTAGATGAATCACTGTTTCGCCATGTTTAGTACTAGCCCCACGAGGGATCAAATGTCCCTAAGTGTATTGATGATTTCACGAATTCCCTGAAAATTTCAGGGATTTCCTGAAATCCCTGGTTTCACGGTCTTTCTGTAACATCTACTTTCCAACTAGGTTTCTTTTTCTCTTCGAATGTAACATTGTTTCTGAACTTAAATGATATGGAAAGGTATATATTAAATGAATAAAATTAGTTTATTTATGTCTCCAGTTCGGGTTAAGCTACATCACTTTTTAGTTTTCTAAAAAGAAAACTATTGTGCCGGCTTTGTCTGTCCGTCCGCACTTTATTTTGTCCGCACTTTTTTCTGTCTGGTCTCAGATCTTAAAAACTACTGAGGCTAGAGGGCTGCAAATTCATATATCGATCATCCACCCTCCAATTATCAGTCATACCAAATTGCAGCCCTGTAGCCTCAGTAGTTTTTATTTCATTTGAGGTTTAAATTAGCCATAGTCGTGCTTCTGGTAGGATAGGCTGCCACCGGGCAGTGGTTAAAGTTTCATGGGCCGCGGCTCGTACAGCATTATACCGAGACCACGGAAAGATAGATCTGTTTTCGGTGGTCTTGATTATACGCTGTAGCGGCCGTACAGAAAACTCGATTGCGCCGAATAAACTTCCGCTCATTTTTTACTTGTTATTAATTTTTACCAGTTATATCTTTCAGCAAGGAAGGTAGAATATTTTGGATTCTGTCTGTCTGTCCGTCTGAGATTTCTGAATGAGGCTAGTTTCCATTTCTGTGAAAACCAAAGTAGAAAAAATGCCTTCTCTATTTCCAGAGATATGGACTGAATGTTCACAGTTGCATTTCTAAAAAAAAGAACAGATTTCAAAATATACATAAATTCTAAGCACCCAGACGCGGACTGACATTTGTTTTGTATTCAGTAATTTCTTAAAGTCATTTTGTAAGATATTTTGCCTTGCTGTGACAGTGAGACAGAAATAAATTCTACTATTATGTTTGCTGTTTCCAGGGATAAAAAAAAAAAAAAGTAAAACATGCGCCGAAGTTTCTTCGGCGCAATCGAGTTTTCTCTTCAGCGTATAATCAGGGCCACCGATAATAGATCTATCTTTCGGAGGTTTCGGTACAATGCTGTATGAGTCGCTGCCCATGAAACTTTAACCACCGCCCGTTAGTGGCCTGGCTTATATCGTTGCTAGAAGCACGATTATGGCTAATTTTAACCTCAAATAAAATAAAAACAAAACTGATGAGGCTAGAGGGCTGCAATTTGATACGTTTGATGATTGGAGGTTGGATGATCAACATACCAATTTGCAGCCCTCTAGCCTCGGTAGTTTTTAAGATCTGAGGGCGGACAGAAAAAGTGCGGACGGACGGACAAAGCCGGCACAATAGTTTTCTTCTCAGAAAACTAAAAATCTTTCCTCTTTACAGATATGAGACGAATCATTTGCATAAAACAGTCAGACAGGCAGACGTACAGAGACACAATACAAAATCTTATGCCTCCTTGATAATAACCTTTATTCCCACTGAAATACTTTTCCCCTCATCTTGTTAACCTTTATTCCCACTGAAATACTTTTCCCCTCATCTTGTTAGAAGTATCTCAATGAAAATCTGTTCAGCATCATATAAGTTAAAAAAAAAAACGAGATTTTTAATATCGTAAAATATAATTTACTAATCCCATTTTTTTTCCCTTGTCAATTTGAGCGAGGTGAAAAGAAAGAGCCTGGACCATTTTCAGAGCAGCTTCCATGATGTCTGAGAGAAATACGACCTTTACGTCAGTAGTATTTAAAGGCTAAAATTCACTGGCCACTTTACGAAATATCCAAAGAACCTTCACACCATCGTCTTCATTTTTTATTTATTTATTTATTTGTTTATTTATTTACCTTTTGTCGTAACAGGAAATGACATTCGAAAGTGTTTTATTGATTCCACTTCAGTAAAAGTGGCCAACGGAAAGAATAAACGCATGGATGCCAAAAGCAGTTTACTTCATTCTAAAAAGTCTATTTATTTTTGTTCCTCCTTTATTTTGGCATTCTTTGTATCAGCAGTCGAACAGTGCAAATTTATTTCTTGGTGTAAAGTCGTAACGATCACCTTCAGCGAATCATTCCGATGACTTGCGTGCTGTGCGCATGCGCGGATGTATTTCGCAAAGAAGAAAAATGTCTCCGTTCAAGCCGTTTAAAAGAGAGACAAGGAAATAAAGTAACAAAACAGTAACAAAGGCCGGCTCTCTTTCTAGATAAAATATCGACTGATTATGCGGAAGGTTTCAAACCAGACCCAAAATATATAATCTGTATAAAAACGCTGACATCAACATCTGGTTTTGTTGGGTGACAAGGGAAACCCATTCTCCCATTCTCTAATATATCGACTGTCGCATATAAAGGGTTTCTCTTCCATATGTATATCGTACATTATTTCATCTCCCAGTTCCAGCTGGAACTGACCAGCTAGAGAAATATTAATCCTCCCTCTAACGGTGAAGATTTTATTTCTCCAGCTCTTGTTTAATCCGGAATATTGAGAATGAAGTAAATTGTTTTTCGTATCCTTGCGTTTATTCTTTCCACCGATTAGATTGAATCTCACTGAGATAAGATAGGCTATAAGATAGGCTATATTTGTTGGCTTGTTTGATTTAAAGGTGTGATTTGGTGTCACAATTCCTGTGGATATAAGTTGGCATTTAGATTACGTTGGAAATTTTTAACTGGAGTGTAAGATCACACTGATTTTTTGCTGATTGGGCCTTTGGGCTCTCTTCTTGTTTACTGATGGAACCTCTTTACCAGCGAGTTAGAATTTTAATTTAGAAGCGTTTTATTAATTAGTTAGTTGAGTAGCTGTCTTTTTATTTAGTGGGTGTGTCGATCTATTAGTTTTCTGTAAAAGAAAACTATTGTCCAGGCTTTGTCTGTCCGTCCGCACTTTATTCTGTCCGCACTTTTTTCTGTCCGCCCTCAGATCGTAAAAACTACCGAGGCTAGAGGGCTGCAAATTGGTATGTTGATCATCCACCCTCCAATCATCAAACATAGCAAATTGCAGCCCTCTAGCCTCAGTAGTTTTTATTTTATTTATGGTTAAAGTTAGCCATAATCGTGCTCCTGGCAAAGATAGGCTATCGGATAGGCCATCACCGGGCGGTGGTTAAAGTTTCATGGGCCGCGGCTCATACAGCATTATACCGAGACCACCGAAAGATAGATCTATTTTCGGTGGCCTTGAATACATGCTGTAGAGGCTGTACAGAAAACTCGATTGCGCCTATGATACTTGTTTTGTCTTTTTACCTATTACAACAATATATTCAATCATTCATTTACCTACAAGCACTCTACGCTTAGGACTACTCTTCATCACAAAATGTCAAAAGCAGAAAGCTATGGTTTAACTAACGAATTGCACGTTTAATAAATTCTGTCGTGAAAGTACAGTACCTTCCATGAAAATTTAACACTGGCATAATCTAGACGAAAGATTTTAAAGGAATACTTTAGGATATATAAAATTAAGCCAATTCTAGCTTTCACTGATGCTTGATTTTGAATGTTTAATGATACACACAAATTTGTGATTATGCACACTATCAGTTTCTAAGCGGTAGCAACACAATGATTTGCTTGTTCATGATATAACGTTTTGGAAGCCATTGCCACAAAGGCTTCATTGGAAAGAGAGAGAGAGCGAGAGAGAGAGAGAGACAGAGAGAGAGAGAGAGAGACAGAGAGGGAGGGAGGGAGGGAGAGAGAGAGAGAGAGGGAGAGAGAGAAAGAGAGAGGTGGGGAGGAACGTGTTTATAATATTTCACCAGAAAATCATAAGTAATTTCATTTTCATTTCTTTAGTAGAAACTTTTTTTATATAAAAAATCAATTATAAATAAATTTCAGTTCTTAAGACTTTACTGTTTAATAAAAAAAAAGTTAAAAATATCCCGTAAAGAAATACTAAAGCACATGAAAGGAGAAAAGTGAATTTTAATATAAAATTAACAGGTGAAACAGGCGCCGAATTTTCTTCGGCGCGATCGAGTTTACTGCACAGCCACTACAGCGTACAATCAAGGCCGCCAAAAATACATCTATCTTTCGGTGGTCTTGGTATAACGCTGTATGAGCCGCGGTTCATGAAAGTTTAACCATGGCCCGGTGGTGGCCTATCCTATATCGTTGCCAGAAGCACGATCATGGCTAACTTTTAACCTTAAATAAAATAAAAACTACTTAGGCTAGAGGGCTGCAATTAGGTATGTTTGATGATTGGAGGGTGGATTAACCACATACCAATTTGCAGCCCTCTAGCCTCAGTTGTTTTTAAGATTTCAGGGCGAACAGGAAAAGTGCGGACAGAAAAAGTGCGGACGGACAGACAAAGCCGGCACAATAGTTTTCTTTTACAGAAAGCTAAAAAGGAGCACCTCACAGAAACAGATATTCTCTGGCGTAACATCACTCTGGAATGGAAAGCGGCGTCGTTATTGAAAAACTATCATCATAAAAACGCCCGCGAATAAAGAACAACTTTTGGAACGCTGTAGTTATCGATACAAAACCTCACGAACCGAATAATGCATTCAGACACATTCATAAATTCAAATCAGGTATCAAGCGTGTATTATCATCACCGCGAAAGCAGATGGCGGTTCAAAACTCGCGACGGGTACGGAACTCGTTTATCATATGAAATTTGAAACGGATAAGAGGTGCGTTGCGTCAGCCACCTCTTCGAAAGGTAAACAAACCTAGACAGACAGATAGACAGACAGACAGACAGACACAGGCAGACACACACAGAAACCCCTCGTCAGCGAGAACTTCAGTCATATTTGGCGAGTCATATCATGTCGTTCATTTTGAGAGGAAATGAAGAAATGTTTGCAAATATAATTTTCGATCAAAATGAAAAGGAAAACTCTTCCTGCGAGGAAACATCTTTCATATTTCATCCATAATTCATGAAGTCAAATGTCAGCTCAGATTTTACAAGAGGAGCAAAAATTACGAACTCCGACAAAATATAGTAATAATATTCGAGTTGGACGAGCTGGTTATTTCAGTATTTTCCTGGCAGTCAGTTGTAAAACAGGAACAATAAAAAAGGCACTTTATCTCAAACCATGGCATTGCCTTAACTATAAAAAAAAAGGGGGGGGGGTTAGACAATAACATAAATGAAGGAAAGTCACATTTTCTCAAAATAAATCCAAATAAGTTTGAATTTAAATTAAAACACTGACTTGACTATAATTAAGATGCAGTATATAACTGTTAGAGAAAATACGTACCTCAGGAAACACTACTAAACGTCAAACAGTAAAGACAAAAATATTGGAGGATGAGGAAGAAAGAGGATGTTGTTTTTAGTCATGTTAATTTTCCTGTCGAATGTCAGGTACGCTGAGGAACAGGCAGAGTGATAAAAAGTAGTGTAAAAAACAACAAAAACAAGAACTAGCGCAACAACGTTAGAAATGTCAGTGAAACCACGTTCCTAATATTTATTTTCTCATCCTTTTCTTTAAAAATATCTTCGTTTATATTCTCGTGGCCTCTGTACCTGAAAATACGTCAATTCGCTTCGCGTAAAATTGAACGGCATTTGATATAATTGGTCACAAAAGGACTAAGTAACAAAAGAACGCTTTTTCTGAGACGTTTCGCTGAAGAGGAGACGGTGGACGCTCTGAATGCTACTGGAAACACATAATAGGCGCATTCTTCCGAAGTACTCTCATGGCTAATCTGGGAACGAAGGCAACAGGTTCTTCTTCTTCTTCTTCTTCTTCTTCTTCTTCTTCTTCTTCTTCTTCTCGATTAAAGCGTAGTGGACGTCAGTTTACTTTTTTAAAAATCTACGATCGCTTCATTTCATTTTATGAAAACCTCTTCCGCTGTTTTTGTTACACCATCGTGACTATATATTATTTTACTTTCATGTTCCACTACGATTTTTGGTAATATACGGCTTTCTATTGCACCTCATTAGAAAGAAATCATTATAATTTCTTTTTCTTTCAAATTTGGGTGACTTCGTTTTTGTTTCGCAGAGTTACATGTAATGTATTCGTTACGTAAACTGGTTATGGTTTTTAGTTTTCTGTAAAATAAAACTATTGTGCCGGCTTAGTCTGTCCGTCCGCGCTTTTTTCAGTTCGCACTTTTTTCTGTCCGCCCTAAGATCTAAAAAATTACTGCGGCTAGAGGGCTGCAAATTGCTATGTTGATCACTCACCCTCCAGTCATCAAGCATACCAAATCGGAGCCCTCTAGCCTCAGTAATTTTTATCTTATTTAAGGTCGAAGTTAGCCATAATGGTGAGTCTGACAACGATATAAGAAAGGCCACCGACGGGTCGTGGTAAAAGTTTCATGGGACGCTGCTCATACAGCATTATACCGAGACCACCGAAAGGTGGATCTCTTTTCGGTGGCCTTGATTATACGCTGTGGCGGCTGTACAGAAAACTCTATTGCGCCGAAGAAATTTCGGCGCAATTTTTCCCTTGTTTAAATGAAAACTAGAATACTGATGGTCACATGTTTTGTTTATGAATAACTAAATCGAAGCAAGCATAAAATATTTACCTTTGTTCGTTTAGGCGTTAATAACACACTTTTAGTTACCGATATTTTCACTAACATCATCAACAAGATCTTAAGATCCTTCGTTGGAACTGTATCGCCCAGAATTTCTAGGAACGCTTGGAATTATATTGACTAAATTCTGATATTGCAACTGTAATAATGCAACATCAAGGGGCAGTATTTCGGCGTAAATTACATTAAACTATTTAATGTTGCTTTTATTGTCGCCTAAAATGAATTAAAATAGAATTGGGCGGATAAACATCTTTCGCTTTTCAATGTATTCTACTTCCTGCAAGGGTAACACGCATTCTCTACTTCAATTTCTCGTCGTATTGTTTCCAGTTAAAATGTGATGAATTTTCTCTCTCGCCGACATCCACGCGTACTGCTGCTTTCCATGGAAATGGTCATCCTAAATTATTCAAACAAACGGAGGAACTTATGCAGCAAAAGCGGGAATAATTCTCTTCTCTTACTCAGAGGCTTCAATTTAACGTCAAAAACTGACAAAGGACAGTAACCATTCTGGTTCCTGAGTTATTGTGGTGTTTTTCATGTTAATTTTATTCATCTACTAGCTCTGCTACGATGGAGAAATTGTTGCAGCATTTACAACTACTATCATGAAAATATGGTAAAGTATGTAACATGAAGTGTCAAAAATTCATTCCTTTATCAAAACTGAATTTGGAAAAATATTTATTTCATTCATATTGACGCATAGAATATTTTAACGTCAGGATCATTTTGGCTTACAGTTACAGCAGAAAGTATTTTGTACTACACACAGATATTAATATAATTCTTAAAAAACACACACAGAATGCATTATTTATTACACCTGCAAGAGTATTACACCAGAAGGTAGAAGAGACATTACTTATTATTGGATTTCTCTGAATATCTAAAAAACACAGTAGCGTTTCTATCAAATAATATTTTATAATTTCATTTAACATATTGACAATAAGCTCATCCCAGTACAGCCGCATAATCCTTATTTTGAGCTTGAACCAGGCTTCAGAATAATAATAAAAAAAAAAGAACCATCAAGGGTTTAAATAATTTCGCAATATTTTCAAAAAATAGAAAAGGCAGTGTCGAAATAACAGAGCTTCGTCCAGATATTTCCTTCTTCTTCTTCTTCTTCTTCTTCTTCTTCTTCTTCTTCTTCTTCTTCTTCTTCTTCTTCTTCTTCTTCTATTATTATTATTGTTACTACTGTTTCTTCTTTTTTCGCACTATTAATGCTAGTGATATTCCTATGATCACTTTTATCTTAATTATCATTTAATATTTTTTTGTGCTTGCTCGTCCGTGAAAAATATAATTTAAACTCCGAGATTTTCTACAAAAATTCATGTAACAAAAAAGAAAGAAATTTTGAAGCCAATCATCATCATCATTATCTGTCAGGTCGACAGAGTTATCAATAACTAAAATTATGAGTTTTCTCAGGGTCCAGACTTTTCAATATATTGTGTGACTTTCTTATTGATCAATAGATTGCATAAATCACAAAACTCACAAGCAGGTATAGTAGCAGTGTTATATACTGCATATACTTCCTAATTCTGTCGTCATTTTGGTCTGAAAAATAAAAAAGTTTGTGTCTTAGGGCAGCTCTGACATCACAAATTATCCCCACCCCACCCCCTCCCGCGCCTGGCTCAAGGAGGTTTGAACCGCCTTGGCCTGGCTCACCCCCAGTTTACCTATCTTCCCGTGGGTAGACACCCCCCCTTTCTTTAGACCTTGGGTTTTCATTTCCTGTCATATCTCATTATTAGTGTTATTTATATCATTTCGTATCATAACGATTTTAGTTGCTGTTGCTGTCGTTAATGTTTTTGCAGGTCTTCGTATCATACGTGTTCAGTTATTTTACGATTAAGCAGTACATAAAAGCAACGACATTTTCGTTGTTAGTTCAACCTAACTTAATTCATGATGTCTTTCTCTTTCAGGTATGTTTGCTTCTGATGATCTTACTTGTGCTGAAAGTGAGTAGTTACTTGTAATTTGATTGTAAGTGCAAGTGCACTCTGTTTTCATAGTCTAGGGAAATCCATTGCATACTAGTTTTACATATGTATCGAATATTTCTCCTTAATTTGTGTAC